>NC_069507.1:85672740-85972740 GCF_027579735.1 Bombina bombina | reverse complement strand
GAATAAATAAACATTTAATGAAAGGACTAAATTAGAAAGATGCTTAAAATTGCATGCTCTAACTGAATCATTAAAAAAAAAAAAAAAAATTGGGTTTAGTATCCCTTTAAAATCAGAATTGAAATTAAACCATGTTATACAAGTCATTTACAATGCACACAAAATGATATTGTATCTGAGCCGGAGAATTAACCAATAGTGTATGCATTTCATGATGCATTGTCCACATGGGCTAAATCAGATTGTAATTGGGTTTTTAAAGTTGCGAGATCACTCAGCTGTAACAAGGTCTACGATTACGGCAAACGCCCAAGACTGTGGTACACGCTCTTCTCCTGTTACCAGGGCTACTTTTTTTTTTAACTGTGCTAATAAAAGTTATCTTTTAATTTTGTATGAGCTAGTGAAGAGCATTTTTTTTTTTTTTTCTGTTTGTCTAAATTAACTTTATTATGCATCTTTCTATGTTTTATGGTGTAGGATGCAACATTATATTTGAAAAATGACATGTTTTAATTTGTTAGATCATGTAATTTAAAGGGACACTGAACCCAAAAAAATTTCTTTTGTGATTCAGATAAAGCATGCGATTTTAAACAACTTTCTAATTTTACTTATATTATCAATTTTTCTTCGTTCTCTTGCGATTTTTCTTTTGCAAGATGTACCGAGTCCACGGTATCATCCTTACTTGTGGGATATTATCCTTCCCAACAGGAAGTGGCAAAGAGAGCACCCACAATAGAGCTGTCTATATAGCTCCCCCCTTAATTCCATCCCCCAGTCATTCTCTTTGCTGGCTCTAAGCAGTAAGGGTAAAGTGAAAGAGGTGATAAACTGTTAGTTTTTATTTTTCTTCAAGCAAGAGTTTATTTTTAAATGGTATCGGTGTGTGCTATTTACTCTCAGGCAGGAGATGGATGAAGATTTCTGCCTAGAGGATGATGATCTTAGCATTTGTATTTAAGGTCCACTGCTGTTTCCACAGAGGCTGAGGAGTACAGGAAAACTTCAGTGTGAGGAACGGTTTCTTGCTATACAGCAATGAGGTATGTTCAGTCATTTTTTCTGGAGAGACTGTGATATTTCAGAAAGGGTAAGGGTAAGCAGTAATCCTAGACTTAGTGGCATTACTAAGCTTGCATAAAGGGCTGAATTTATGGTTGACACTCAGTTTGAATGCTATTAACAAACGGTTGTGTGTTTTGGGAAGTGCTGTTAATCCTTTAAGGGACATCTGTATTGAGGGTACACTTGGCTTTTTGGGGTTTTTAGAACCCACATGGCTGGTAAAACGCTTGGTGTGTTTTTTGGAGGCCTTAGTAACATCAAGTGAGATGGGCGGGGCCTAATTTCGCGCCTCAGTTGCGCCGTTATTTTCTCTTGGCAAGCTACAATACCGGAGGGTCCTGGTGAACTTCTTGTGCCAAATCGAAGCTTTATCCCCACATTGCCAATCCCTAAGGACAGGTAGGCGCCACAGCAAAGCTGTGGCAAGGCGCTGACAGGGTTTTTTGCCGGTTTTTGACACTTGTCAATCCGGTTTCCATATTTGGGGGGTAATTGTTTAATTTGTTTGTGGTGCAATCTTCCTAAAGCTTAGTGAATCTACTGTAAAAAATTTCAAAAAATTTGAGGTGTTTTTAAGCAGTTTTGCAGTTTGTGTATGCCTTTTTTTTTTTTTTTTTCTCTTTAAAGGCACAGTACCGTTTTTGATAATTGTTGTTTTTTCACTGAATAAAGTGTTTTCCAAGCTTGCTTGTCTCATTACTAGCCTGTTCAACATGTCTGACATTGAGGAAACACCTTGCTCAATATGTTTAGAAGCCATTGTGGAACCCCCTCTTAGAATGTGTCCCACATGTACTGATATGTCTATAAATTGAAAACAGCATATTTTGACTTATATGAGTTTGGCACTGGATGATTCTCAGACAGAAGGAAATCAGGTTATGCCATCTAGTTCTCCCCAAGTGTCACAACCAGTAACGCCCGCACAAGTGACGCCAAGTACCTCTAGTGCGTCTAATTCATTCACCTTGCAAGATATGGCCACAGTTATGAATTCTACCCTCACAGAGGTTTTATCTAAACTGCCTGGGTTGCAAGGGAAGCGCAGTAGCTCTGGGTTAAGAACAAATGCTGAGCCTTCTGACGCTTTAGTAGCCGTATCCGATGTACCCTCACAATGTTCAGAGATAGGGGTGAGGGATTTGCTGTCTGAGGGAGAGATTTCTGATTCAGGAAAGATGTTCCCTCAGACAGATTCAGATATGCATTTAAATTTAAGCTAGATCACCTCCGCTTATTGCACAGGGAGGTTTTAGCGACTCTGGATGATTGTGACCCTATTGTAGTTCCAGAGAAATTGTGTAAAATGGACAAATATCTAGAGGTTCCTGTCTACACTGATGTTTTTCCGGTCCCTAAGAGGATTTCAGACATTGTTACTAAGGAGTGGAATAGACCAGGTATTCCGTTCGCTCCCCCTCCTATTTTTAAGAAGATGTTTCCCATATCCGACACCATGCGGGACTCGTTGCAGATGGTCCCTAAGGTGGAGGGAGCTATTTCTACTCTAGCTAAGCGTACAACTATACCTATTGAGGACAGTTGTGCTTTCAAAGATCCTATGGATAAAAAATTAGAGGGTCTCCTAAAGAAAATTTTTGTTCATCAGGGTTTTCTTCTCCAGCCTATAGCGTGCATTGTTCCTGTAACCACTGCAGCTGCCTTTTGGTTTGTGGCTCAGGGAGAGGCTCTTCAGGTGGAGACCCCATTAGATGATATTGTGGATAGAATTAGGGCTCTTAAGCTAGCCAATTCTTTCATTACAGACGTCGCTTTTCATCTGGCTAAATTAGCGGCAAAGAATTCAGGTTTTGCCATTTTAGCGCGTAGAGCGTTATGGCTTAAGTCCTGGTCGGCTGATGTGTCATCAAAATCTAAGCTTTTGACCATCCCTTTCAAGGGTAAGACCCTATTCGGGCCTGAACTGAAAGATCATTTCAGATATCACTGGAGGGAAGGGTCATGCCCTCGCTCAGGATAAGTCAAATAAGATGAGGACCAAACAAAATAATTTCCGTTCCTTTTGAAACTTCAACAGTGGTCCCGCTTCCTTTTCCTCTGCTGCAAGGCAAGAGGGGAACTTTGCTCAATCCAAGTCAGTCTGGAAACCTAACCAGGCTTGGAACAAAGGTAAACAGGCCAAGAAGCCTGCTGCTGCCACCAAGACAGCATGAAGGGGTAGCCCCCGATCCAGGAGCGGATCTAGTAGGGGGCAGACTTTCTTTCTTTGCTCAGGCTTGGGCAAGAGACGTTCAGGACTCATGGGCTGTAGATATCGTAACCCAGGGGTATCTTCTAGATTTCAAAGATTCTCCTCCAAGGGGAGAATCCATCTTTCTCAATTGTCTGTAAACCCGACAAAAAGAGAGGCGTTCTTACGTTGTGTAGAAGATCTATTTACCATGGGAGTGATCTGCCCAGTTCCAAAAACAGAACAGAGGCAGGGGTTTTACTCCAATCTGTTTGTGGTTCCCAAAAAAGAGGGAACCTTCAGTCCAATCCTAGATCTCAAGATCCTAAACCAATTCCTCAGAGTTCCATCCTTCAAGATGGAGACCATTCAGACTATTTTACCAATGATCCAGGAGGGTCAATATATGACCACCGTGGACTTAAAGGATGCGTATCTACACATTCATATCCACAAAGATCATCATCAATTCCTCAGGTTTGCCTTTCTGGACAAGCATTACTAGTTTGTGGCTCTTCCCTTCGGGTTGGCCACGGCTCCCAGTATTTTCACAAAGGTGCTAGGGTCCCTTCTGGCGGTCCAACTAGCCAAGTCTCACACGGACTTCGTGTTGGCCTTTCTAAGATCTCATGGGTGGAAGGTGAACGTAAATAAAGAGTTCTCTTCCCCTCTCACAAGAGTTTCATTCCCAGGGACTCTGATAGACTCGGTGGACATGAAAATATTTCTGACGGAGGTCAGGAAATCAAAGATTCTAGCTACCTGCCGAGCTCTTCATTCCATTCCTCGGCCGTCAGTGGCTCAGTGTATGGAGGTAATCAGACTGATGGTAGCGGCGATGGACATAGTTCCGTTTGCTCGCTTACATCTCAGACCACTGCAACTATGCATGCTCATACAGTGGAATGGGGATTATGCAGATTAATTTCCTCAGATAAATCTGGATCAGGAGACCAGAGATTCTCTTCTTTGGTGGTTATCACAGGATCACCTGTCCCAGGGAATGTGTTTCCTCAGGCCAGCGTGGGTTATAGTGACGATGGACGCCAGCCTACTGGGCTGGGGTGCAGTCTGGAATTCCCTGAAAGCACAGGGTTTGTGGACTCAGGAGGAGGCCCTCCTACCGATAAATATTCTGGATTTAAGAGCGATATTCAATGCTCTTCAGGCGTGGCCTCAGCTGTCTTCGGCCAGATTCATCAGATTTGTCGGACAACATCACAACTGTAGCTTATATCAATCATCAGGGGGGAACAAGAAGTTCCTTAGCGATGATAGAAGTTTCCAGGATAATCCGATGGGCAGAGACTCACTCTGGGAGGCGTCAGACTTTTCATCCGGGGGAGTGGGAACTTCATCCGGAGGTGTTTGATCAACTGGTTCAGTTATGGGGTACACCAGAATTGTATCTGATGGCGCCTCGTCAGAACGCCAAACTTCCTCGTTACGGGTCCAGGTCAAGGGATCCTCAGGCAGTACTGATAGATGCTCTAGCAGTACCCTGGTCTTTCAACCTGGCTTATGTGTTTCCACCATTCCCTCTACTTCCGCGTCTGATTGCCAGAATCAAACAGGAGAGAGCTTCGGTGATTTTGATAGCACCTGCGTGGCCATGCAGGACTTGGTATGCAGACCTGGTGGACATGTCATCTCTGCCACCATGGTCTCTGCCACTGAGGCAGGACCTTTTGATTCAAGGTCCGTTCAAGCATCCAAATCTAATTTCTCCAACATAGGTGTGTCCGGTCCACGGCGTCATCCTTACTTGTGGGATATTCTCTTCCCCAACAGGAAATGGCAAAGAGCCCAGCAAAGCTGGTCACATGATCCCTCCTAGGCTCCGCCTTCCCCAGTCATTCTCTTTGCCGTTGTACAGGCAACATCTCCACGGAGATGGCTTAGAGTTTTTTAGTGTTTAACTGTAGTTTTTATTATTCAATCAAGAGTTTGTTATTTTAAAATAGTGCTGGTATGTACTATTTACTCTGAAACAGAAAAGAGATGAAGATTTCTGTTTGTAAGAGGAAAATGATTTTAGCAACCGTTACTAAAATCGATGGCTGTTTCCACACAGGACTGTTGAGAGGAATTAACTTCAGTTGGGGGAACAGTGAGCAGACTTTTGCTGCTTGAGGTATGACACATTCTAACAAGACGATGTAATGCTGGAAGCTGTCATTTTCCCTATGGGATCCGGTAAGCCATTTTTATTACAGAAAGAAAAAAAGGGCTTCACAAGGGCTTTTAAGACTGTAGACATTTTCTGGGCTAAATCGATTTATATATAAGCATATTTTATACTCCATAGCCTTGAGGAATTATTTTAATCTTGGGAATTATGTAAAATAACCGGCAGGCACTGTATTGGACACCTTATTCTCTAGGGGCTTTCCCTAATCATAGGCAGAGTCTCATTTTCGCGCCTCTATTGCGCACTTGTTTTTGGGAAGCATGACATGCAGATGCATGTGTGAGGAGCTCTGATACATAGAAAAGACTTTCTGAAGGCGTCATTTTGGTATCGTATTCCCCTTTGGGCTTGGTTGGGTCTCAGCAAAGCAGATACCAGGGACTGTAAAGGGGTTAAATATAAAAACGGCTCCGGTTCCGTTATTTTAAGGGTTAAAGCTTCCAAATTTGGGGTGCAATACTTTTAAGGCTTTAAGACACTGTGGTGAAATTTTGGTGAATTTTGAACAATTCCCTCATACTTTTTCACAATTGCAGTAATAAAGTGTGTTCATTTTAAAATTTAAAGTGACAGTAACGGTTTATTTTAAAACGTTTTTTGTACTTTGTTATCAAGTTTATGCCTGTTTAACATGTCTGAACTACCAGATAGACTGTGTTCTGAATGTGGGGAAGCCAAGGTTCCTTCTCATTTAAATAGATGTGATTTATGTGACACAAAATTTAGAGAAAATGATGCCCAAGATGATTCCTCAAGTGAGGGGAGTAAGCATGGTACTGCATCATCCCCTCCTTCGTCTACACCAGTCTTGCCCACACAGGAGGCCCCTAGTACATCTAGTGCGCCAATACTCCTTACTATGCAACAATTAACGGCTGTAATGGATAATTCTATCAAAAACATTTTAGCCAAAATGCCCACTTATCAGCGAAAGCGCGACTGCTCTGTTTTAGAAAATACTGAAGAGCATGAGGACGCTGATGATATTGGTTCTGAAGTGCCCCTACACCAGTCTGAGGGGGCCAGGGAGGTTTTGTCTGAGGGAGAAATTTCAGATTCAGGGAAAATTTCTCAACATGCTGAACCTGATGTGATTACATTTAAATTTAAATTGGAACATCTCCGCGCTCTGCTTAAGGAGGTGTTATCTACTCTGGATGATTGTGAGAATTTGGTCATTCCAGAGAAACTATGTAAAATGGACAAGTTCCTAGAGGTCCCGGGGCCCCCCGAAGCTTTTCCTATACCCAAGCGGGTGGCGGACATTGTAAATAAAGAATGGGAAAGGCCCGGTATACCTTTCGTCCCCCCCCCCCCATATTTAAAAAATTGTTTCCTATGGTCGACCCCAGAAAGGACTTATGGCAGACAGTCCCCAAGGTCGAGGGGGCGGTTTCTACTCTAAACAAACGCACCACTATACCTATAGAAGATAGTTGTGCTTTCAAAGATCCTATGGATAAAAAATTAGAAGGTTTGCTTAAAAAGATGTTTGTTCAGCAAGGTTACCTTCTACAACCAATTTCATGCATTGTTCCTGTCACTACAGCAGCGTGTTTCTGGTTCGATGAACTAGAAAAGGCGCTCAATAATAATTCTTCTTCTTATGAGGAGATCATGGACAGAATTCATGCTCTCAAATTGGCTAATTCTTTCACCCTAGACGCCACTTTGCAATTGGCTAGGTTAGCGGCGAAAAATTCTGGTTTTGCTATTGTGGCGCGCAGAGCGCTTTGGCTAAAATCTTGGTCAGCGGATGCGTCTTCCAAGAACAAATTGCTTAACATTCCTTTCAAGGGGAAAACGCTGTTTGGCCCTGACTTGAAAGAGATTATCTCTGATATCACTGGGGGCAAGGGCCACGCCCTTCCTCAGGATAGGTCTTTCAAGGCCAAAAATAAACCTAATTTTCGTCCCTTTCGCAGAAACGGACCAGCCCCAAGTGCTACGTCCTCTAAGCAAGAGGGTAATACTTCTCAAGCCAAGCCAGCCTGGAGACCAATGCAAGGCTGGAACAAAGGAAAGCAGGCCAAGAAACCTGCCACTGCTACCAAGACAGCATGAGATGTTGGCCCCCGATCCGGGACCGGATCTGGTGGGGGGCAGACTCTCTCTCTTCGCTCAGGCTTGGGCAAGAGATGTTCTGGATCCTTGGGCGCTAGAAATAGTCTCCCAAGGTTATCTTCTGGAATTCAAGGGGCCTCCCCCAAGGGGGAGGTTCCACAGGTCTCAATTGTCTTCAGACCACATAAAAAAACAGGCATTCTTACATTGTGTAGAAGACCTGTTAAAAATGGGAGTGATTCATCCTGTTCCATTAGGAGAACAAGGGATGGGGTTCTACTCCAATCTGTTCGTAGTTCCCAAAAAAGAGGGAACATTCAGACCAATCTTAGATCTCAAGATCCTAAACAAGTTTCTCAAGGTTCCATCGTTCAAAATGGAAACCATTCGAACAATTCTTCCTTCCATCCAGGAAGGTCAATTCATGACCACGGTGGATTTAAAGGATGCGTATCTACATATTCCTATCCACAAGGAACATCATCGGTTCCTAAGGTTCGCATTCCTGGACAAGCATTACCAGTTTGTGGCACTTCCGTTCGGATTAGCCACTGCTCCAAGAATTTTCACAAAGGTACTAGGGTCCCTTCTAGCGGTGCTAAGACCAAGGGGCATTGCAGTAGTACCTTACTTGGACGACATTCTGATTCAAGCGTCGTCCCTTCCTCAAGCAAAGGCTCACACGGACATTGTCCTGGCCTTTCTCAGATCTCACGGGTGGAAAGTGAACGTAGAAAAAAGTTCTCTATCTCCGTCAACAAGGGTTCCCTTCTTGGGAACAATAATAGACTCCTTAGAAATGAGGATTTTTCTGACAGAGGCCAGAAAATCAAAACTTCTAAACTCTTGTCAAATACTTCATTCTGTTCCTCTTCCTTCCATAGCGCAGTGCATGGAAGTAATAGGTTTGATGGTAGCGGCAATGGACATAGTTCCTTTTGCGCGAATTCATCTAAGACCATTACAACTGTGCATGCTCAGTCAGTGGAATGGGGACTATACAGACTTGTCTCCGACGATACAAGTAGATCAGAGGACCAGAGATTCACTCCGTTGGTGGCTGTCCCTGGACAACCTGTCACAGGGGATGAGCTTCCGCAGACCAGAGTGGGTCATTGTCACGACCGACGCCAGTCTGGTGGGCTGGGGCGCGGTCTGGGGACCCCTGAAAGCTCAGGGTCTTTGGTCTCGGGAAGAATCTCTTCTCCCGATAAATATTCTGGAACTGAGAGCGATATTCAATGCTCTCAAGGCTTGGCCTCAGCTAGCAAAGGCCAAGTTCATACGGTTTCAATCAGACAACATGACGACTGTTGCGTACATCAACCATCAGGGGGGAACAAGGAGTTCCCTGGCGATGGAAGAAGTGACCAAAATCATTCAATGGGCGGAGACTCACTCCTGCCACTTGTCTGCAATCCACATCCCAGGAGTGGAAAATTGGGAAGCGGATTTTCTGAGTCGTCAGACATTTCATCCGGGGGAGTGGGAACTCCATCCGGAAATCTTTGCCCAAATTACTCAATTGTGGGGCATTCCAGACATGGATCTGATGGCCTCTCGTCAGAACTTCAAGGTTCCTTGCTACGGGTCCAGATCCAGGGATCCCAAGGCGACTCTAGTAGATGCACTAGTAGCACCTTGGACCTTCAAACTAGCTTATGTATTCCCGCCGTTTCCTCTCATCCCCAGGCTGGTAGCCAGGATCAATCAGGAGAGGGCATCGGTGATCTTGATAGCTCCTGCGTGGCCACGCAGGACTTGGTATGCAGACCTGGTGAATATGTCATCGGCTCCACCATGGAAGCTACCTTTGAGACGAGACCTTCTTGTTCAAGGTCCGTTCGAACATCCGAATCTGGTCTCACTCCAACTGACTGCTTGGAGATTGAACGCTTGATCTTATCAAAGCGAGGGTTCTCAGATTCTGTCATTGATACTCTTGTTCAGGCCAGAAAGCCTGTAACTAGAAGAATTTACCACAAAATATGGAAAAAATATATCTGTTGGTGTGAATCTAAAGGATTCCCTTGGGACAAGGTAAAAATTCCTAAGATTCTATCCTTTCTTCAAGAAGGTTTGGAGAAAGGATTATCTGCAAGTTCCTTGAAGGGACAGATTTCTGCCTTGTCTGTGTTACTTCACAAAAAGCTGGCAGCTGTGCCAGATGTTCAAGCCTTTGTTCAGGCTCTGGTTAGAATCAAGCCTGTTTACAAACCTTTGACTCCTCCTTGGAGTCTCAATTTAGTTCTTTCAGTTCTTCAGGGGGCTCCGTTTGAACCCTTACATTCCGTTGATATTAAGTTATTATCTTGGAAAGTTTTGTTTTTGGTTGCAATTTCTTCTGCTAGAAGAGTTTCAGAATTATCTGCTCTGCAGTGTTCTCCTCCTTATCTGGTGTTCCATGCAGATAAGGTAGTTTTACGTACTAAACCTGGTTTTCTTCCGAAAGTTGTTTCTAACAAAAACATTAACCAGGAGATAGTCGTGCCTTCTTTGTGTCCGAATCCAGTTTCAAAGAAGGAACGTTTGTTGCACAATTTGGATGTTGTTCGTGCTCTAAAATTCTATTTAGATGCTACAAAGGATTTTAGACAAACATCTTCCTTGTTTGTTGTTTATTCTGGTAAAAGGAGAGGTCAAAAAGCAACTTCTACCTCTCTCTCTTTTTGGATTAAAAGCATCATCAGATTGGTTTACGAGACTGCCGGACGGCAGCCTCCTGAAAGAATCACAGCTCATTCCACTAGGGCTGTGGCTTCCACATGGGCCTTCAAGAACGAGGCTTCTGTTGATCAGATATGTAAGGCAGCGACTTGGTCTTCACTGCACACTTTTACTAAATTTTACAAGTTTGATACTTTTGCTTCTTCTGAGGCTATTTTTGGGAGAAAGGTTTTGCAAGCCGTGGTGCCTTCCATCTAGGTGACCTGATTTGCTCCCTCCCTTCATCCGTGTCCTAAAGCTTTGGTATTGGTTCCCACAAGTAAGGATGACGCCGTGGACCGGACACACCTATGTTGGAGAAAACAGAATTTATGTTTACCTGATAAATTACTTTCTCCAACGGTGTGTCCGGTCCACGGCCCGCCCTGGTTTTTTTAATCAGGTCTGATAATTTATTTTCTTTAACTACAGTCACCACGGTATCATATGGTTTCTCCTATGCAAATATTCCTCCTTTACGTCGGTCGAATGACTGGGGAAGGCGGAGCCTAGGAGGGATCATGTGACCAGCTTTGCTGGGCTCTTTGCCATTTCCTGTTGGGGAAGAGAATATCCCACAAGTAAGGATGACGCCGTGGACCGGACACACCGTTGGAGAAAGTAATTTATCAGGTAAACATAAATTCTGTTTTCTCTGCAACTGACTGCTTGGAGATTGAACGCTTGATTTTATCAAAGCGGGGTTTCTCTGAGTCGGTCATAGATACCCGGATTCAGGCTCGAAAACCTGTCACCAGGAAAATCTATCATAAGATATGGCGTAAATATCTTTTTTGGTGCAAATCCAAAGGTTACTCATGGAGTAAGATCAGGATTCTTAGGATTTTGTCCTTTCTTCAAGAGGGATTGGAGAAAGGATTGTCAACTAGTTCCTTAAAAGGACAGATATCTGCTTTGTCTATTCTATTGCACAAGCATCTGGCAGACGTCCCAGACGTTCGGGCTTTCTGTCAGGCTTTAGTTAGAATCAAGCCTGTGTTTAAACCTGTTGCTCCGCCATGGAGTCTAAATTTAGTTCTTAAAGTTCTTCAGGGGGTTCCGTTTGAACCCATGCATTCCATAGATATTAAGCTTCTATCTTGGAAAGTTCTGTTTCTAGTTGCTATCTCTTCAGCTCGAAGAGTTTCTGAACTATCTGCATTACAATGTGACTCGCCTTATCTTGTTTTCCATGCTGATAAGGTAGTTTTGCGTACCAAACCTGGGTTCCTCCCTAAGGTTGTTACTAACAGGAAGATCAATCAGGAAATTGTTGTTCCTTCTCTGTGTCCTAATCCTTCTTCTAAGAAGGAACGTCTGTTGCACAACTTGGACGTGGTTCGTGCTTTGAAGTTTTATTTGCAGGACACCAAAGATTTTCGTCAAACATCTTCTTTGTGTTCTATTCTGGAAAGCGTAGAGGTCAAAAGGCTACGGCTACCTCTCTTTCCTTTTGGCTGAAAAGCATCATCCGTTTGGCTTATGAGACTGCTGGACAGCAGCCTCCTGAAAGAATTAAAGCTCACTCCACTAGAGCGGTGGCTTCCACATGGGCTTTTAAAAATGATGCTTCTGTTGAACAGATTTGTAAGGCTGAGACTTGGTCTTCGCTTCATACCTTTTCCAAATTTTACAAATTTGATACTTTTGCTTCTTCGGAGGTTATTTTTGGGAGAAAGGTTTTGCAAGCAGTGGTGTCTTCCGTTTAGGTTCCTGTCTTGTCCCTCCCTTCATCCGTGTCCTAAAGCTTTGGTATTGGTATCCCACAAGTAAGGATGAAACCGTGGACTCGGTACATCTTGCAAATGAAAACAAAATGTATGCTTGCCTGATAAATTTCTTTCTTTTGCGATGTACCGAGTCCACGGCCCGCCCTATCTATTCAAGACAGATAGTATTTTTTATTGAAAACTTCAGTCACCTCTTCACCTTTATAGTTTCTCCTTTTTCTTCCTTGGCCTTCGGTCGAATGACTGGGGGGTGGAGTTAAGGGGGGAGCTATGTAGTGCTCCAGACATACTCTGAGACTCTAATTTTTTACTAAAATTGACCAAGCTGCTGTATGATAAATGGGAAAAAAAGAGAGAGTATGAATTTTATAAACCTAAAAAATATTTGTGCAATTGTAAAATGGAATGGGGAAGTATGTAAACTGGGTGAAGAGTGAAAGCTGAAAACACTTTACATCGTCCAAATATCTTTTGCGATGTAAGGATGAAACCGTTGACTCAGTACATCGCAAAAGATAGAAATTTATCAGGTAAGCATACATTTTGTTTTATTTGAAAAAGAATACATCTAAGCTTTTTTTTTGCGTTCAGAACTCTGGACAGCATTTTTTATTGGTGGATGATTTTATCCACCAATCAGCAAGAACAACCCAGGTTGTTCACCAAAAATGGACCGGCATCTAAACTTACATTCTTGCATTTAAAATAAAGATATCAAGAGAATGAAGAAAATTTGATAATTGGAGTAAATTATAAAGTTGCTTAAAATTGCATGCTCTATCTGAATCACAAAAGGAAAAAAAATTGGGTTCATTGTCCCTTTAATGACTATCAACCCTGTACCTCTATGTGTTTAACCTTTGCAAAGGGGTTAAACATATAATAGAGGTACAGCTTGGGAACTGCAGAGCACTACAGGTCCCAAACGGAAACTGATCCAACACAGCTGGTTTGTGTGGCCAGTGCTGCTGATTGGGTCAACGGCAGTTTCTGCTCAGTACTAACAGTGCTCTGTGGGTCCAGAGGGATACTTCTACTATGTGTTTAGCCCTTTGTGATGCAGGATCGCTAGTCTTAAAATTACATGCTCTAAAATTGTTCGACAAATCTGTTTAAAAGGAACAATATTTTGGAGCCAGGCACACTTTTAGGAGCCCGACAATGGTGTGTGTGTGTGTGTGTGTATATGTATGTATGTATATGTGTGTGTGTGTGTGTATGTGTGTGTATATATATATATATATAATTAGGGCTGCACAATTTATTGCATATGCAATTTAAAACCGCAATTTAAAAACTATCACCTATGATGTACAGGAGGGCTGGGGCTTCTGTAGGGAAAAGAGGGTGTGGGGGGAGTAGAGAGGCTATGCAGGTGCTGCGCTATGGAGGAATTTGCCAGTTTGTCTCAGCTTTGATGGCAGCAGTCACAGCTGCCTGCACAGGTAAAATAAAGTCTGTTTACATAGAAAAAATGAAGCCTCTTCTCTAAAAGAAAGTCTTGATGAGGGTTTAAAAACAGTTCAGAAAGTGCACCACAGAAAATAGCTCAGACAGTGAAGTACAAGTGCACTTTTACTCTACTGTCTGATCTATTTGTGCACTTTTACTCTACTGTCTGATCTATTTTCCATGGTGCACATTCTGAACTGTTTTTAACCCCTTCAACAAGACTTTCTTTTAGAGAAGAGGCTTCGTTTTTGAAAGAGTTATTTTTTCTGATGTATGGGAAATTCATATGTTAATCATACCACAGTTAGAATGACTGCCCAAGAAGACATGACAACGTTGTGTGTCAGAAGACCTAAGAACTGGCTAGTAGCTACTATGTAACCGCAGCTCATTTTATTGTAACTATTTTGTGGTTTGTATTTTTTGCTCCGAGTGTATTGGCCATTGAGAAACATGTACATTAAAGGGACACTGTACCCAAAAAATTTCTTTCGTGATTCAGATAGAGCATGCAATTTTAAGTAACTTTCTAATTTACTCCTATTATCAAATGTTCTTTATTCTCTTGGTATCTTTATTTTAAATGCAAGAATGTAAGTTTAGATGCCGGCCCATTTTTGGTGAACAACCTAGGTTGTCCTTGCTGATTGGTGGATAAATTCATCCACCAATCAAAAACTGCTGTCCAGAGTTCTGAACCAAGAAAAAAGCTTAGATGCCTTCTTTTTCATATAAAGATAGCAAGAGAACAAATAAAAATTGATAATAGGAGTAAATTAGAAAGTTGCTTAAAATTGCATGCTCTATCTGAATCACAAAAGAAAATTTTTGGGTACAGTGTCCCTTTAAGATTCTGTATTGTTAAATACATTTTTTATTGAAAAATTAAGGTGTTATAGTAATTTATAAGAGAATCGCGATTGCATTTTTTTTTTGGGGGGGGGTCCAAAATTGCAATTTTCACTTTTGCCCATATCGCCCAGCCCTAATAGAGAGAGAGGAGAGAGATGTAAGTAATAAAGCACATAAACATTTATTCTGTAGTAAAGGTACCAAACTAAGTCATTTCAGTTAGCCTCCATTTATTATCTATTCTCCTGACGTGGGTTTGCTGGATAATTTTTGTGCAATTTGTGTTACATATATTAAATTTGTGTCTCTTCTAGTCGTAATTGAGAACAACTGCAGTGTTGGTGCTTTTTTCATGTATTTACACAATGCACAGATTATCTCCTTAAAGTCTTCCAGCGCGTATGATCTCATCTTTTTTAGTGCTCTGCTTCTTCACTCTAGCCCTCGCATGCTTTGCCCAATGAGCCTTTGCGAAACCCCATTACCTAGCACAGTACTAGAGATAACGATTGAAAATGAATTGAAAATCTCACCTACCTCTCACTGGGAGTGTAGTTTATTTTGCTGGCTCTTCTTTACATAGCTTTTCAGTAGCCATAACTACAGTATTGACATTTTCAGTATACGTGACACAGTAGCAGTGGCCGGTTGTGCACATTCTATGCATCAGAATGATTATTGCATGGGTGGAGAGAGAAAAAAAAATTGCTGATGAGACTTCTTAAAAGGACAGTGAACCCCAAAAATGTTATTGTTTAAAAATATAGATAATCCCTTTATTTACCATTCCCCAGTTTTGCATAACCAACATTGTTATATTAATATAATTTGTATCTCTGTGATTACCTTGTATCTAAGCCTCTGCAGATTGTCCCCTTATCTCAGATCTTTTGACAGACTTGCATTTCAGGCAATTAGTGATTGTGCTCACTCCAGTGGAGCTATTTAAGAACAATGTCATCTATATGGCACACATGAACAAACAGTACATGTTATTAACTATTCACAGGCAGACAGTGAAAAGGCAATTATTTAAGCCTAGGAGCCGGCTCTTTTATGGTTCAACACCTGGGTAACGCTTGCTGATTGGTGTAGCCAATGTAGCCACCAATCAGCAAACACTAACCAAGGTGCTGAACCCAAAATGGGCCAGCTCCTAGGCTTAAATTTTTGTCTTTTCAAATAAAGATACCAAGAGAACGAAGAAAAAATGATAATAGGAGTAAATTAGAAAGTTGCTTAAAATTGTATTCTCTGTCTGAATCGTGAAATAAAAAATGTGGGTTTAATATCCCTTTAACATAAAATACCATGAGAAAAAAAAGCTAATTTTATGTAAATTGGAAAGTTATTTAAAATGACATGCCCTATCTGAATAATAAAAGTTTACTTTGGGCTTTACTGTCCCTTTAAATGTTTAATATATTGCCTTTTTTTTTTTTTTAAACAAAGAATGTTTGTCTTATTTTAACAAATCCTGAGAGCGATTTGTTACCAAACTATATTAATACACACTTCCCATGTGCCTAATACAGTTTTTATGGAATAGTTTGACTGGCATCTGAAGTTTGATACCATTTCTGTGATCTTCTGTATTAAATGAATTAATATCATTGCCTGCTATCTGATGTTCAGTTCCAAGACATTCATGCAATGTTCTACATAATGTCAGAGAAATGTCTCATGAGTCACAATATGAATGGTATTTCTATAACCCCAGTTAGTATCTTTACCTTCTTATTGCCTTTTAACATGAAGCCCTAATTAAATCTTGTTTCAGTTAGTTACTTTTCTATTTAGATGAATTTGGATAAATATTTTTTTCTTTCTGACATTCTGTATTTTAGTTCATTTAAATCCCATTGCTAAGAAAAAACCTGTGATGGATCATTTTAGAGAGAAACTTTTCTTAATGAATAAATTATAAACAGCAACTATAACGCAAAATTATTCATTATTAACTTTTACGTGTTTAATTAAAGGGATACTAAACCCACATTTTTTTCTTTCATGGTTCAGATAGAGCAGCAACTTTCTAATTTACTCTTTTTTTTTTTTTTCTTTTTTTTTTTTTAATTCTTTTTATTGTTCGGTAATACATGGTACAATAGCATAGATATAACATTATTCTCAGCATTAAGTTACTTATTAAGTTTCCATAAGTATACATATAGCGCCGAGTGTCCAGGATAATTTGTTGAAAAGGAATTTCTAGATGTTGGAAATTAACAACAGGTATAGCATATAGCTGAGTATGCAAGTCAATGCAATTACCCAGTGTATTCCAAACCTTTCCACATTTTCTGTTTGTTGGACCTATTTAACCTAAAACAAAATAAAACCTAACACTAAATAACAATACAATTAACAATAACAACACATAACATACAAGAGTGCATCACATCTTATCTCTATAAGTTAGGATGTAATAACCTATGGTCAAATGTCGGGGAATGCCATCACTACCGCTTAAACCCCCTCTCTCTCTCTCTCTCTCTCTCTCTCTCTCTCTCTCTCTCTCTCTCTCTCTCTCTCTCTCTCTCTCTCCCCCCCCCCCCCGCACCCAATAGTCAAGAAATGGGGGAGTGCCATTCACACCCCTCTGGTGATTATAAACTCACTTCTCGATTAGTATCTCCTCCCAGTCAATACTTTGTGATGTGTGTGTTACGAGGCTCAATACTTGGAACGGCCCAATCACCTCTAAGAGTGGCCTCCTGCATTATCTCATGTTGTAAAAAGGGGCCCAGTACCTGCTGCTGTACTGCATGTGGAAGCATATTTATGTAATTTTGCCACTTATATAGAAATGGTTTGATTCTCCTGTTGGCATCTAACTTAGTGTCTAGTTGTTCAATATATAGCTGTTTAAGCAGACTATGTTTGAATTGCGTTAATGTAGGTGTTTTGGTAGAGATCCAGAGGGCATGGATACAGTGACGATCTAGTAGCGTGCAAAGGGTCAATAGAGGGTGTATGATGCTTCTCTGCCCCTCCCATTTAAATAGAAAAATGTTGTTAGGTTTGAAGACTACATCTAGTTTGAGCGTGACCTTTACCCAATACCCCAACTGACACCAGAATCTCTTAATATACGGGCAATCATAGAAATAATGGCTAAGCGTAGGCTTGGGCATACAGCATTTAACACACTTATTTGGGCATGAGGGGTTCCAGTGTGTGAGACGAGCCGGTGTGATAGTCGCCATGAAGCAATCTGATCTGCATCTCCCTGTGAGGCACGGCCAGGCTGGCCCTTTTGGTTTTAATTAGGCTGTCAGTAATATCTTCCAGGGTAATTCCAGCCAGGTCATCACCCTTGAACCTAACTAGAATTTTTTGATAAATTGGGGATAGGGAGAAGCGTCCCAACTTAAAGGCAGTTTGAGCAATTGCCCAAGGAGAAAGTTCCCAGAAACTTGCGTCTCTGGCGATCAGTGTGTTTATATAATGCCTAACTTGAAGATAAGCATAGAAGTGGGAGTTAGGAAGCTCAAATTTATTTTTTAGGTCCTGGAATGTTTTGACCGTGTGTAACAATGGGTCGATAATTACCCCTACCGAATCGGCACCAGCCATCTTCCAGGCATGAAATGGGGCTGTATCACTACCAGCCGGAAAGTCGCTATTACCAACCAGCGGAATAAACTTAGGAGACAGACTGTTTCTACCCAGATATCGAAGAGACCGCCACCAAGCCCTAAACTCATCTCTATACATTGGGTTATTTTTAATTTCCACAGGGAGATCGCGGAAGGGGACATATAGAAGATAGGCCAAAGAGCGAGGCGCCACCACCGCCTCCTCCAGAGGCAGGGCTGTAAAATGTGACGTAGCCAATTGCCAGTCCAGGGCAAATCTTATCAAGGCTGCCCAGTTATAAAAGCGTAGATTGGGCAGAGCAAGACCTCCCCTTAAATACGGCTGCTGTAGTTTGTTGGCAGCAATATGTGTCTTTTTACCCTTCCAGATGAACGTCTGTATTGCTTTATTAGTAAGGGAGAGATCTGATTTAGTAAGGAGAAAGGGTAACATCAGTAACGGGTATAGCAGCCCAGGCAAGATAGCTATCTTCACCAAGTTAATCCGGCCCGATAAACCCAGAGGGAGATTTGCACATGTCTTCAACTGGGATCGCAGCTGACCACACCTCTTCATGATGTTAAGCTCATAAATCTTGTGTGTGTTTCGATGAATCTCGATTCCCAGATAAGTTAGAGTATGAGGTTGTACAGCAAAAGGAAAGTGGGAATCACTATGCCCATGTTCCGTGAGACATAATATTTCGGATTTGTGCATATTGATCCGATAACCCGAGAAGTCTCCAAAGTTGGTCAATGTTTCTATAATTTTAGGAATGTGTAGTGTGGGGTTAACGACAAACAGCATCATGACGTCTGCGTACAGTGCCATATGGACTGTCCGACTGTTAAATGACATTCCCGGGAAAAATATTTTAGCCGGCGGGCCAGGGGTTCTAGTATCAAATCAAATAGTAAGGGGATAGAGGACATCCCTGACGGGTGCCTCTTTGGAGTGCGAAAGATGGGGACAAGAGACCATTGACCAGAATGCTGGCAGAAGACGAAGAGTATAATTTACCCAAAAGATCCACAAACGGCCCCTCAAACCGGAACTGCTCGAGAGTATGGAAAAGATGTGGCCATTCTACTATATCAAAGGCCTTCTCTGCATCCAAGGATAGCAGGAAGGCCTCTTGCTCCGTTTTGAGCTGCGTTTCCCGCGGCCGTGACCAATAGTGTGTGACCGCATGCAGGACCTTCCGTATATTAACCACTGAAGATCTTCCAAATACAAATCCGGTCTGATCCGGGTGAGCCAAAAAGGGGAGTAATTTTTTTAGCCTATTAGCAACAATTTTCATGAGAATTTTGTAGTCGATATTTAGGAGGAATATAGGGCGATATGATTCAGGTAGGGTGTGATCTTTCCCAGGTTTGGGAATCAGGGTGACATGGGCCAAGAGAAACGATCTTGAAGGCATTGCGTCTCCAAGGAATAAGGCATTGTAGACTCTGCAAAGAGTGGGGGCTATCTGCGGCGACAGAAGTCTGTAAAACTCCACAGGGAGGCAGTCTGGACCCGGTACCTTCCCCAATGACATGGATTCGATAGTAAATCGAATCTCTTCGGTGGTCATGGGAGCATTTAGGTTGTCTCTTTGGTCGTTTGTCAGCTGCGGCAGTTCGAGAGAGTCCCAGAACCTTCTATGGGCATCCGGATCAGCCGGTTGCTGCCGTGAGTATAGATGAGAAAAATACTGCGTCAGGCATTCAGCTATTTCCGCAGATGTTTTATAGGTACGTCTTCCGCACCTAAGTGCTGTAATATGTTTTTTGGTGGATTGAGCCCTCACCAAAGTGGCCAAGAGACTACCCGATTTACTACCAAAACGATAGAATTTACTTGCGGATTTGAGTAGGCCAGCAGCAGCCTTCTGCCTCTCAAACGCCTCTAACTCAGCCTTTGCCAGGACATATGTATCATATAAAGCACGTGTCGTATGAGAACAATAAGCCAAGTAGGCTTGGCCCAGGGTGTGCTGTAAAGAATTATGCTTATAAAGGGTCTTCCTTTTAAGATCGGCCACATACGATATTACATGCCCTGTGAGAACCGCCTTGGCCGCCTCCCAGAACAGTATTGGGTCATCCATATGCGCGGCATTATCCGTGCAATAGTCATTCCAGGCATGTGTGAGGTATTTACGGAATGGGTTGGATGCAAGTAGATAAGATGGGAAGCGCAACACGTTTCTAGTTGGACGCAAGTGGGCACTGCCTAAGGTTATTTCAACCGGCGCATGATCAGAGATCACAATATCATGAATGGTCTCAGAAGTGACATGCAGTATTAAAGAATCAGCTACCATGAAAAGGTCGATGTGAGAAATTGGGTTTTGACAAGCAGGTATAATCCCTGTCCTCAGGGTGTCTTCTACGCCATATATCACACACAGCCAAAGTCTCAGATAACAAGCCAAACACCTTCCCCTCAAACCTCCCCTTGTAGTTGCGTAATATTTTCTCTCTTGGAACGTCCTGCACCCATGTTCTATCCAAAAGAGTCTGTGGGGCTAGGTTAAAGTCTCCCCCTAATATTAGTTTAGAGCCTGTAAAGGGGGTTAGATTTTGTGCTAGGGTTTCCCAATAGGAAAGGTCTTTGACATTTGGTGCATAAATGTTGCATAATGTGTACCTAACAACAATGTCTATGGAGACCTGTAGTATCAAAAACCTACTCTCTGGATCTGCCACAGTGTTGTGTATCTCTACCTGTATGCGCTTGCCAAATAGTATTGTCAGGCCTCTACTATAGGAGGTATAGGAAAGGTAGGCTATCTCCCCCACCAAGTCACTCTTCAGCTTTCTATGTTCCTCATCTCCCAAGTGCGTCTCCTGTAAGAACGCCACATCTGAATTCAATCTACGTAAGTATTTCAGAATTTACTTATGCTTTATGGGTGAGTTAATACCCCCCCACATTCCATGTATGGATTTTAAGTGCCATTATCCCATAACATTATAAGGCAAAACAAAAACAAGGGTCCTCCAAAAGGAGAGGCGTGGAGAGAGAGGGGGACCACAGACATAATTCCTCTGTAAACAATATATCAGGTTTGCATAACTCCTCCACATGAGGTTCTCAGCACATAGGTGATTGGCATTATTTTTCCTAAGCAATACATAAACAGCAGTCAAACTATGTAACACAGAGTGAACATGGAGTATAGCAATCTTAATTAAAATCCCTTCCCCCCCCCCCACCATTAGTTTGCTCTCAGTCCCAGGGCATGGGTCTCGGTAAGCACAATCGTGCGGCGAGGACCGGTCTGAAAAAAAAATTCCAGCTGCTTCTCGGGTCCCGTGAGCAACCCTGAGAGATGTGAGCACACTTATCCACATGAACAGCAAGACATACGCATAAATCAAATAATTGCCAGCATTAAAACATTTATAGAAAACAGTTTGAATGATCTCACGTGTAAATAAGATACATCTTGTAAAGTCACTGAGTTTCCACATAGATTTCTCAGAGCGTAGGCAGTTAACATTACCTTTCCAGAATGATTTATAAACAGCGACCCAGCTACTTAACACAGTATAAGATTGAAGTACAGTATTCCCATTTAAAACGGTACCCCCCACCATTAGTTTGCTCTCGGTCCCAGGGAACGGATCACTAAGGGCACAATAGTGCGACAGGAACCTGTAAGAAAAAAGGGCTCCAGCCGCTTCTCGGGTCCCGAGAGCAATCCCAAGAAATGTTAGCACTATTAGCCACCTAAACAACAATATATATATATATATATATATATATATATATATATATAACGACAAATAACTAGCAGTATAACATTTTATAATAAACAATTTGAGTAATCTCACGTGTTTTGCTGGTGGTGTTGTGTGCGGCTGCAAGTCGCCGTTGTGAGTTGTTCATCTGTCTTGATGAAGGCTTCTATGTAAGCCGAAACGTCGACCTATCCTTATGACTTTCTAACGTTGTTATAAACAATAAACTAACTGATGTATATAAATCCTGAGAGTGCCCTCCCTTTCCTAGTATGTATATATATATAACAAATAACTAGCAGTATAACATTTATAATAAACAATTTGAGTAATCTCACGTGCGAATAGGACACATTCTGCAATGTCATTGAGTCCACCATTTCCATACCGATGGAGCGGGCATCTCCCATCCATCTCTGGCGTAGGCCCCCAACCAAAAAGTTGAGGGGGAGAGATGAAAAGGAAAAAAGAACAACAAGGCTCATTTTGCAAGATTTTCCTAGCCATTTAAAGGCCATGTTATGAGGTAATTATTCCCTGAGTGATGACAATAGAATCTCAGGTATCAGCCACTCTCTCCTCCGTGGCCAGGTAAAGTTGCAAAGCTTTGGGGGAGTGGAAGATCTTTACTCCTGATGTGGTTTGAAGTCGAAGCTTGGCAGGGAACAAAAGTGCCACCTGGCGACCCTGCTCATGCAGGCGGGAACAAAAAGGTGCAAATTCTTTTCTTTGCTTGGAAACTTCAGCTGAGTAATCCTAAAAGAGGAGCAGCCTAGAACCCTCATACATCACCTCTTTATGTGCTCTGTAAGCTCTGAGAATTTTGAGTTTTTCTTGAAAATTTAAACATTTGAGGATTACTTGTCGTGGTTTCATTTTAGCATGCTCCAGGGTGCGTTCCGGCCCCACACAGTGGGCTCTCTCCACATCAATAGGCAATATATCTGGAGAAAGGCCTAGCAGTCTAGGGAAGGTCAGGGCAGTAAATTCCAGCAAGTCTTTCCCTTTCATTGTCTCCGGTACTACTATACTCAGGTTATTGCGTCTGCTTCTGTTCTCTAAATCGTCAATACGATCTTGTAGGTGTTGGTTCTCTTTGCGGAGTTGTCTCAATGAGGGGTCAGTGGATGTCTGTCTATCCTCCACTTCTGATATGCGATTTTTTTGCCTCGCCAAGACGAGTGGAGAACTGTCGCACCTCACTGGTCAAAGTGTCAACTCCAGTCTGCAGTGAGTCCATTTTTGGTAAGAAAAAAGATTTCAACTCTTGCAGTAGCAAAAAAATGTTCTCCTGACTGGATACTAGGAGGTTCTGTGGTCTGGCTTGACTCTGCATGTATATCAGCAGTGTGTTTGTGCCGCCTTTCCGCAGATTTTGCTTTTTTGCTCATTTTGGTTGTAACTGTAGGAGAGAGTCTCTGAAAATATTTATCCACTCTCATAGATAGATATGCAAGTGGAGGGTATACAATAGGTTTTGTTTGTTATTTCTCTTATTTCTTCCTCCCTTTTCCGCTAGCACTTGGGTGGCAGCGATGTGTTAAGCCATGTGGTGGTGTGCGTATCTAGGCCGCTATTAAAACTCACTCCATGGGTGCACAGCTTGTCACAAATATTGGTATGTTAATACATTGATCCCCATTTAATTCTTCTTAGCGTGCAAACACTTGGGGCTTGGCAGTTAGATGGCCGTCTCAAGACCTTTTCTAATTCACACCCCAACAGGTTCCTGAATCCTACCACTGCACTCAGTATGGCATCAGCCCCTAACACATAGTTCTCTTTGGGGTGCAGACAAGTGATGCCTAAGTGGAGAAACCTTTGTGCACCGGCAGGCCCCTATGTATAAGCGGTGTACTTTTGGTAGCCGTGGATTAATCACTGATGCACCCTCTGCACCAAGCTCCCTACAACTCACCCCTGCCAGACGCAGCTGTTTTGCAGATTCCACCGCTCTAACCAAAGCGTGATGCAGGGTCAACTCTTCAGCTGATTGCGGTTTCCCTTCTCTTCTCCTGATGCGTGGGGATTTAGAGGCTCAGATATCTCCTCCGGGTGTAGTATATCTTAGCAAATGTCCACTCAAGATGGTGTCTCTAGGCCCGTTGCGCTATGCGCTCTGTACTTTCCGGCAGCCAAGACAAAGGTTGGAGGTCCTGCACACTTTAAAGGAAAGCCGGCGAGAGTTGCGGTAACCCGGCAAGTCGGTCGTGTGGGGCTGAGCAGGGATTTTATAACTATTTAATCCCGTTTTCTCCAACATAGGTGTGTCCGGTCCACGGCGTCATCCTTACTTGTGGGATATTCTCTTCCCCAACAGGAAATGGCAAAGAGCCCAGCAAAGCTGGTCACATGATCCCTCCTAGGCTCCGCCTACCCCAGTCATTCTCTTTGCCGTTGTACAGGCAACATCTCCACGGAGATGGCTTAGAGTTTTTTTTTTTTTTGGGAGAAAGGTTTTGCAAGCCGTGGTGCCTTCCATTTAGGTGACCTGATTTGCTCCCTCCCTTCATCCGTGTCCTAAAGCTTTGGTATTGGTTCCCACAAGTAAGGATGACGCCGTGGACCGGACACACCTATGTTGGAGAAAACAGAATTTATGTTTACCTGATAAATTTCTTTCTCCAACGGTGTGTCCGGTCCACGGCCCGCCCTGGTTTTTTAATCAGGTCTGATAATTTATTTTCTTTAACTACAGTCACCACGGTACCATATGGTTTCTCCTATGCTATTATTCCTCCTTAACGTCGGTCGAATGACTGGGGTAGGCGGAGCCTAGGAGGGATCATGTGACCAGCTTTGCTGGGCTCTTTGCCATTTCCTGTTGGGGAAGAGAATATCCCACAAGTAAGGATGACGCCGTGGACCGGACACACCGTTGGAGAAAGAAATTTATCAGGTAAACATAAATTCTGTTTTTCGCTCCGAAGTACGGAGCTCCTGTGAGATGCGTCTGCTCACTTCCTCCGCCTACCGGAAGTCCTTTCTAATTTACTCTTATTATAAATTATTTTTTATTCTCTTTCTATCTTTATTTGAAAAAGCAGGAAACTAAGATAAGGAGCCAGCCCATTTTTGGTTCAGCACCTGGATTGTGCTTGCTGATTGGTGGCTAAATGTACCCACCAATCAGCAAGTGCTATCCAGGGTCCTGAACCAAAAATAGGCCGGCTCCTTAGCTTTACATTCCTGCTTTTTAAATAAAGAGAGCAAGATCAGCAACGCACTATTGGGAGCTGGCTGGACACCTCAAGTGAGCCAATGACAAGGCATATATGTACAGACAACAGCTAGCTCCCAGTAGTGCTTTGCTGCTCCTGTGCCTACCTAGGTATGCTTTCCATCAAAGTATAGAAAAGTACAAAGCAAAGAAGTTAATAGAAGTACACTGGAAAGTTATTTATCTGAATTATGAACGTTTAATTCTGACTGATCTCACCCTTTAAAGGGCTAGGACCAAGTAAGGCATTTCATCTCTGTAGCTGACTTTAACTATGTATTTAACAGTTTTGCATGGGTAAATATATATATGTGTGTGTGTGTATATATATATATATATATATATATATATATATATATATATATATATATATATATATATATATATATATATACACATATACACATATACACATACATACACACACACTCTTTATTTTTAAATAAAATGCTGTTTTGGCTTTTGTTTCTCTTGAATCAGTGCTGCCGAAACAACATCTCCAAGAGATTTTGCGCGTTGTAAAACAGTCATTTGTTATCAAAAAGATTAGTTATACACAAGATTTTTTACAATTGAGCAGTATATACAATTAACTGAATTAATAGTAACTCATTTCTTATGTATTTTTCAAACTAAAATGTGATTATGATCTTATTTTATTTTGAGGCTTTTATCATTATTATAAGCGTGATTAAAATGTAATGGGACACTTGTCCAATAAAAATGGAAATCCATGTAGAAATGTTAGGGTGCTCCTGTTAAGAGATGATCTCCCTTTCCACTTCTCCTGGCTGTTGAACTAAAGTACAAGGAATTCTCAGGAGTTAATGGCATTGTGCTCCTTGCTTTGGCTTTCGAAAGCATTCATTGCAAATTACATCATTCATGAGTTCTCCCACTCATTGCACATAACCACAGACCAAAGGTTTGTATACAGCTCTTATTGACGAATGCTCCCATACTCAGTGCTGTTATTAGGAACGTAGGGTGGGATTAGAACAAATAAAAAAAAACCAACATTTATTTTGTTTTTAAAGGACCATTAAACTTGACATTTCAACAACGTATACAATGTTTCATTATTGCAATATACATTCATTTATTTATTTTGCTGCCTTTTGTTGTAAAATAAATCTAAAATAAGTCCTTGTTTTACTTTCTCCCAAGGACGTTTGGGTTAATACTTTTAGGCAATTTATGTAAGCTTTTGTTTACTCGGGGACGGCCCTAGCCATTGCGGGGGCCCAAGGCAGGATGACAAAATGGGGTCCCCCTTTCTTCCCGCCCAATCTCGCCCCCAACCCCGCCCCACAGCTTTTAAAATGGAAAAAATAATAATAATTTAAGGTAATGCACAACATTTTATATATATAAAAAACATAAATCCACTAATGTGGAGCACTATAACATTGTATATATTGCAATATACCATTTGTACTATTTGAACAACTGTTTATGTATAAAATGATGAATTATGCTGACAATTAGGAACAGTTGAGTTGAACTGGGCTTCATTTTTATGTGTTTTCTTATGATAACAAGAACATTACAGAGATGCCAGTGCAGTTCCCTAGGCAGATTGACAGCCAGGGGCCTCTACCTAGAACAAAAAATGCTTAAAAGAAATGGGGCAATGCACTGTACCACACAAACACACAGATATAATACACACAAAGATACTTATATACACATACATCCAATCCAAACACTGTCTCAGACACATACACAGCCCACACACACACGCACCACAGAGCCCCCACATGCACCACAGAGCCCCCACATATGCCCCCACTCACCACACAGCCCCCACACACCACACACACACACACAGTCCACACACGCAATAAATAAAATAAATGGTGCCCCCAGAAATAAAATGAAGCCCCCAGCCCCCACTGCAATAAAATGATGCCCCAGCCACACAGCAATAAAATGATGCCTCAGCCCCACTGCAAAAAAATGATGCCCCATCTCCCCTGCAATAAAATGATGCCCCCAACAAAAATATGATGCCCCCAGCAATAAATGATTCCCCCAGCCCCACTGCAATGATGCCCCCAGCAACAAAATGATGCACAGTCCCCCTGTAATAAAATGATGCCCCCTGTAATAAAATGATGCCCCGAACAAAAATGATGCCCCAAGCCCCCCTGCAATAAATGATGTACCCAACAATAAAATGAAGCCCCCAGCCCCCCTGCAGTAAAATGATGCCCCAGTCCCACTGCAATAAATGATGCCCAGTCAGTCCCCCTGAAATAAAATGATGCCCCCTGCAATAAAAATATGCCCTCAGCAATAAAATAATGCCCCATCTCCCCTGCAATAAAAGGATGCCCCCTGCAATAAAATGAATCTCCCCTGCAATAAAATGATGCCCCAGCTGCTTACCATGATTCATGATGGGACGACCAAGTGCGACACCCTGCCTGCTCATCCTCCTCCCACCCGACCGTCATGGCTCGCCACTCCCCTCCTCCACTGGCCACTGCTGACACTGTACTTTGCGCCAATTTTTTTAATATATATATTTTTTTATTGCACTGGCGTGCGGGGCCCCCTAAGCGCGGCCGCCTCGATGCCACACCCAAAGGCCGGCCCTGTGTTTACTTCACCCCTCCCTACAAGATTTTCAGAAGTCACATGTTTGTAAAGGGTGGATTATCGGTATTGCATCAACAATCATGATAGGAGAATAATTCTTTGCAATAGTAACTAATAAGAGAAGGCTTCCCCATTCTCTCAACTGCACATGTGCAAACAGAGTTTGTACTATATCTGAATATTAGTTTGTGATTGGTTAGCAAGGATTCTTTTGTTCTGGGGACAGGGAAATCAGTGAAATGAACAAACATACAATAATATACTCATTTGACAAAATAAATCGACAGTTTTCAATTCAGATATGAAGGTTCAAAATCATGTAGTTTACAATATGTTTAGTGGTCCTTGAAATATAACCTTTTTTATTATTTCTTGATTTAGGGAGCATTTTTTATGTTATTTTCCCTTCTCATAATCAAAAGGAAAGGAATATTTTGTATTTGCATTACTTTCTTATATTTCTTTTCAGTGGATGCAGTAAGTGTGATTGACAAGGACCTACAGCAACAGTTATGCAATATGTGTCAGTTTATTTTCAGCAAATGATGATTATAAAAATTACTTTGGTATTCTTTGTTGTAGAGATACCTAGGTAGGCATCTGGAGCACTACATGGTAGGAAATAGTGCTGCCATCTAGTGCTCTTGCAAATGGATAACAATCTTGCAAAACTGCTGCCATATAGTGCTCCAGAAACGGGCTGTCTCCTGAGTTTATGTCCCTTATTTTCAGCAAAAGATACCAAGAGAAGGAAGAAAATGTAATAATAGAAGTAAATTAGAAAGTTGTTTAAAATTGCATGCTCTATTAGAATCATAAAAGAAAAAAGTTGTATTTTAAGTTCCCTTTAATAGCAATATTAGTGAGTGATAAAAATAATTTTGTATTCATGTATGTATATTTATTTTCTTTTCCTCTTCAGAACCTACTCATCGAGACTCCCAAACTGAAGCCGATCATGTTCCTGAAGATCCGCGCAGCATTGGGACTAGTCGGCTGTTGTTCCATATTACTGATGGGGATAACCCACTTCTGTCACCAAGATGCTCCATCTTTAGCCAGAGCCAGAGATTTAATTTAGACCCTGAGTCTGCACCATCTCCACCAAGCTCCCAGCAGTTTATGATGTAAGGAAATTATTTCATTTTATTAATTAGGCCATAAAAAAATATAACTATCAAGATGAGCCCATTGCATATCATGAATTTAAAATACCAGCAATTAAACAAATCTCAGTACACAGATCCTACAGCTGTGTATAAAACTACTTTAAAGGGACCCAACATTTCTTTTTCATGATTCAGTTAGAAAGTTGTTTAAAATCACATGCTCTAATATACTTCTATTATCAAATTTTATTTGATCTCTTGGTATCTTTTGTAGGGGCGTAAGCTCAAGAGTGTGTACATGTCCGGAGCACTATATGGCAGAAGATTTGTAAGAATGTTGTCCATTTGCAAAAGAAACTAGATGGAAGAACTGTTTGTTGCCATATAGTGCGCCAGACACCTTCCTAAGGGCTATATTAAAAGTGGAGCGCTAAATTATT
Source organism: Bombina bombina (assembly GCF_027579735.1). Taxonomy (NCBI): domain Eukaryota; kingdom Metazoa; phylum Chordata; class Amphibia; order Anura; family Bombinatoridae; genus Bombina; species Bombina bombina. The sequence goes on along the minus strand of NC_069507.1, from coordinate 85,943,794 downwards.
GTGCTCCTGCAAACGGACAAATTAGCCCGTTTGCCGGAGTGCAATAATCAACCAGCTATTACAAGTGGCTGGTTATTGCTACTGCAAGCTTGAGGTATCAGTTAGCGCTTATAAAATTAACCAGAGATTGTATCTCTATTTATTTAATTTTATAAATCTGCCCCAAATGGCCCCAAAATACAGTCTAGTGCAGTTTATTAAAAAAATTAAAGATGGCAGCATCGTTATTTTTTTAGTAAAATTTCTGCACTAGGCAGTTTTTTGGGGTTAAAGTTGGTGGGAGTGGGGTGTGCCATTAAATATATGTTTATGTATGTATATATGTGTGTGTGTATATATATATATATATATATATATCTCTTTTTTGAGAATACTATTACAATATATGTGCCTGTCCTTCACATCCAGAACTTGGATAGGTATTTAAAAGGAAATTGATACAAAAAAAATAATTTATATATATATACATACATGTAGCCCTCAGTTTACGCCGGGGTTAGGTTCCAGAAGGAATGGTTGTAAATTGAAACCCAGTTTATAATGTAAGTCAATGGGAAGTGAGGGAGTTAGGTTCCAGGCCCCTCTCAAAATTGTCATAAGTAACACCTAATGCATTATTTTTAAAGCTTTGAAATGAAGACTTTAAATGCTAAACAGCATTATAAACCTAAGAAAATAATCACACAACACAGAATATATAATTAAACTAAGTTAAATGAACAAAAACATTTGTTAAACAGCATTATAAACCTAATAAAATAATCACACAACACAGACTACACTTGCATTTTTCTGCAAACAGTTCTTTCTATGCTTTCCAATCTGGACTGATTTATAGACAGGAAGATCTTGTTCCTTTGAAATCTGCTCGATAGCTCAGGTCTGGTTAAACTGATTAATTTCAGCTTGCTTGGCTTTGCTGCAACACAAGCGGACAGCTCCACCTACTGGCTATTTTAATAAATGCACTGCTTCTCAATGCTTTTCAATAGCAGTCACATGACTGGAAAAAAAGGTTGTTATTCTGAAACGGTGTAAGTTGAACCGTTGTAAAACGAGGGTGACCTGTATATACAAACGCAAAACGTTACAGTCCACTCCAGCTCAGAGAGCAAAGATAAAGGGATACTATACCCAATTGTTTTTTGCTGTAAATCCGTCTCCCATGGGTGCCAAGACGGATTTACCGCACGGCTATTGGCTAAGAGGTGAAAGCCGAGGGCTGTTGTAGCAGCTAAGAACAGCGATTGATTAAAACAAATAAAGGAGCTTTCTACATCTTCTACTTCATTTATGAAAGTCCCCTTTATTTGTTTCAATAGTCAATCCTAGCGTTTGTAAAACGATAGGTTTGACTTTCACTTTAAGTAAAGCAATTGCAATTTTTAATTGATTTCCATTGATCATCATTCCCCCTCTTATCCACTCTTCAATCAAGTATTTTTCTTTTAGTAAATATAGACCAATATCTAAATTTTTAATTGTCCCCTTTTCTGAGCCACACGACTGCTGGGCATCAATATGTTATGCAGTGCAGGTAAGTTTTGGCTTTATTTTCAAATACATTGGAACACATTTGAACAGATTCAATTTGAATTTGCAAAGCCACCCAAATTATATATACAATGTAATTTGAAATTTTATAATTAGCAGTTTTTTAATTCCCAAACACTTTATTGCAATCATAAAAGGACATTCTGGCGCTGAAGGTTTTTTTTTTTAAACTTTATCATGCGAGTTTAATTTCTGCTAATTTTAGTGTATTAGTAATGACCTACAAAACATTTAATTCCACGCATTTAGGTCAAGGAGTTCTTCTAGAAGCAGTTGTGAGGATTCAAAAGAACCACTTACTATCATGCAGCTTACCAAACAAATTCAAACACTGAGGAGGAGAATCAGAAAATTTGAAGATAAATTTGAACAGGAGAAAAAATACCGTGTGAGTAATTCTTTTACTATTTCATAATCTTACACTTTTTTAATTGCGTTTTCCCAATTGTTTTCCACACTGTCAGCTATTGGTAAATACATACTGTTTCTCAAGGACAGTGATCAACATCTCCAGTTGAGTAACATTCCAGTGTGATTAGGATTTAAAAGGACATTATAGGTACACTGAACCCTATTTTTTTCATTCATTATTCATATAGAGCATGCAATTTTTAGCAACTTTCTAATTTACTCCTATTATCAATTTTCTTCTTTCTTTTGCTATCTTTATTTGAAAAGCAATAATTTAAGTTTAGAAGCCAGCCAATTTTTGGTTCACAACCTAGGTTATCCTTGTTGATTGGTGAATAAATGCTGCCCAGGTTCTGAACCAAAAATTGTCTGGCTCCTTTACTTAGAGTCCTTTTTCAAATAAAGATAGCAAGAGAACGTTGAAAAAAATGATAATAGGAATAAATTAGGAAGTTGCTTAAAATTGCATGCTCTATCTGAATCATGGGACATCCCAATATTTTTCTTTCATGGTTCAGAAAGAGTATAATTTACTTCTATTATCAAATTTGCTTAATTTCTTGGTATCCTTTGTTAACGATGCAGCAATATGCCACTGGGAGCTAGCTGAATACTTCAGGCGAACCAATGACAAGAGGTAGATATGTGCAGCCACCAATCAGCAGCTAGTTTGCAGCAGTGCATTTCATCTCCTAAATCTACCTAGGTATGCTTTTCAACAAAGGACACAAAGAATTTAAATTTATTATAAGGGTGTGACTTGGTTATAGCTGGACCCTGTTTATGCTATTGTGATTGTTCTATGTCAAAACAAACCTCACTGACATGTGCTTGATAGTTTTCTTTTGCAAGATGTATCAAGTCCACGGTTTCATCCTTACTTGTGGGATATTACCCTTCCCTACAGGAAGTGGCAAAGAGAGCACCCACAGCAGAGCTGTCTATATAGCTCCCCCCTTAATTCCACCCCCCAGTCATTCTCTTTGCTGGCTCTAAGCAGGAAGGGTAAAGGGAAAGAGGTGATAAACTGTTAGTTTTTATTTTCTTCAAGCAAGAGTTTGTTATTTTAAAATGGTACCGGTGTGTACTATTTACTCTCAGACAGGAGATGGATGAAGATTTCTGCCTGGAGGATGATTATCTTAGCATTTGTAACTAAGATCCAATGCTGTTCCCACAGAGGCTGAGGAGTACAGGAAAACTTCAGTGTGAGGAACGTTTTTCATTCTATACAGCAATGAGGTATGTTCAGTAATTTTTTCTGGAGAGACTGTGATATTTCAGAAAGGCTGACAGTATCCCCATGAGGGTAAGGGTAAGCAGTAATCCTAGACTTATAGTGGCATTACTAAGCTTGCATAAGGGCTAATTGAAATTATGGTTGACACTCAGTTTGAATGATATGAACAAATGGTTGTGTGTACTGGGAGTGCTGTTAATAAGTTTTTGAGGGACAACTTTATTGAGGGTACACTTGGCTTTTTTGGGAGTTTAGAACTCACATGGCTAGTTAAAACACTTTGTATGTTTTTGGGAGGCCTTAGAAACATCGAGTGAGATGGGCGGGGCCTAATTTCGCGCCTCAGTTGCGCAGTTGTTTTCTCTTGACAAGCAGCAAGCTACATTACTGGAGGGTCCTGGTGAACTTTTTGGGCCAAAACGAAGCTTTAACCGCTCATTTCCAATCCCTAAGGGCAGGTAGGCGCCACAGCAGAGCTGTGGCAAGGTGCTGACAGGGTTTTTTCCGGTTTTTGGCACTTTGTCAATCCGGTTTCCATATTTAAGGGTTAAATGTTTCATTTGCTTGTGGGGCAATCTTACTAAAGCTTATTGAATCTGCTGTAAAAATTTTGAAAAGTTTGATGCATTTTTAAGCAGTTTTGCAGATCGTGTATGCCTTTTTTTTCTCTTAAAGGCACAGTACCGTTTTTTAAAATTGTTGTTTTTTCACTGAATAAAGTGTTTTCCAAGCTTGCTTGTCTCATTACTAGCCTGTTCAGCATGTCTGACATTGAGGAAACTCCTTGTTCAATATGTTTAGAAGCCATTGTGGAACCCCCTCTTAGAATGTGTCCCACATGTACTGATATGTCTATAAATTGCAAACAGCATATTTTGACTTATGAGTTTGGCGCTGGATGATTCTCAGACAGAAGGAAATCAGGTTATGCCATCTAGTTCTCACCAAGTGTCACAACCAGTAATGCCCGCACAAGTGAAGCCAAGTACCTCTAGTGCGTCTAATTCTTTCACCTTGCAAGATATGGCCACAGTTATGAATTCTACCCTCACAGAGGTTTTATCTAAACTGCCTGGGTTGCAAGGGAAGCGCAGTAGCTCTGGGTTAAAAACAAATGCTGAGCCTTCTGACGCTTTAGTAGCCGTATCCGATGTACCCTCACAATGTTCTGAAGTAGGGGTGAGGGATTTGCTGTCTGAGGGAGAGATTTCTGATTCAGGAAAGATGTTCCCTCAGACAGACTCGGATATGACGGCTTTTAAATTTAAGCTAGAACACCTCCGCTTATTGCTCAGGGAGGTTTTAGCAAGTCTGGATGATTGTGACCCTATTGTAGTTCCAGAGAAATTGTGTAAAATGGAAAAATATTTAGAAGTTCCTGTCTACACTGATGTTTTTCCGGTCCCTAAGAGGATTTCGGACATTGTTACTAAGGAGTGGAATAGACCAGGTATTCCGTTCGCTCCCCCTCCTACTTTTAAGAAGATGTTTCCCATATCCGACAAAATGCGGTACTCGTTGCAGATGGTCCCTAAGGTGGAGGGAGCTATTTCTACTCTAGCTAAGCGTACAACTATACTTATTGAGGACAGTTGTGCTTTCAAAGATCCTATGGATAAACAATTAGAGGGTCTCCTGAAGAAAATTTTTGTTCATCAGGGTTTTCTTCTCCAACCTATAGCGTGCATTGTTCCTGTGACCACTGCAGCTGCCTTTTGGTTCGAGGCTCTGGAAGAGGCTCTTCAGGTGTAGACCCCATTAGATGATATTCTGGATAGAATTAGGGCTCTTAAGCTAGCCAATTCTTTCATTACAGATGCCGCTTTTCAACTGGCTAAATTAGCCGCAAAGAATTCAAGTTTTGCCATTTTAGCGCATAGAGCATTATGGCTTAAGTCCTGGTCGGCTGATGTGTCATCAAAATCTAAGCTTTTAGCCATCCCTTTCAAGGGTAAGACCCTATTCAGGCCTGAACTGAAAGAGATCATTTCAGATATCACTGGAGGGAAAGGTCATGCCCTCCCTCAGGATAAGACAAATAGGATGAGGACCAAACAAAATAATTTTCATTCCTTTCAAAACTTCAAAGGTGGTCCTGCTTCCTCTTCCCCTGCTGCAAGGCAAGAGAGGAACTTTGCTCAATCCAAGTCAGTCTGGAGACCTAACCAGGCTTGGAACAAAGGTAAACATGCCAAGAAGCCTGCTGCTGCCACCAAGACAGCATGAAGGGGTAGCCCCCGATCTGGGAGCGGATCTAGTAGGGGGGCAGACTTTCTCTCTTTGCTCAGGCTTGGGCAAGATATGTTCAGGACTCCTGGGCTTTAGAAATAGTAACCCTGGGATACCTTCTAGACTTCAAGGATTCTCCTCCAAGGGGGAGATTTCATCTTTCTCAATTGTCTGCAAACCAGACAAAAAGAGAGGCGTTCTTAGGCTGTGTAGAAGACCTACATACCATGGGAGTGATCCGCCCTGTTCCGAAAGCAGAACAAGGGCAAGGGTTTTACTCCAACCTGTTTGTGGTTCCCAAAAAGGAGGGAACCTTCAGACCAATCTTAGATCTCAAGATCCTAAACCAATTCCTCAGAGTCCCATCCTTCAAGATGGAGACCATTCAGACTATTTTTACCAATGATCCAGAAGGGTCAATATATGACCACCGTGGACTTAAAGCATGCGTATCTACACATCCCTATTCAGAGATCATCATCAGTTCCTCAGGTTCGCCTTTCAGGACAGGCATTACCAATTTGTGGCCCTTCCCTTCGGGTTGGCCACGGCTCCCAGAATTTTCACAAAGGTGCTAGGGCCCCTTCTGGCGGTCCTAAGGCCGCGGGGCATAGCAGTGGCGCCTTATCCAGACTATATCTTAATTCAAGCGTCGACTTTCCAACTAGCCAAGTCTCACACGGACTTCGTGTTGGCCTTTCTAAGATCTCATGGGTGGAAGGTGAACGTAAAAAACAAGTTCTCTTTCTCTTGTTAAGTGTATCCAGTCCACGGATCATCCATTACTTGTGGGATATTCTCCTTCCCAACAGGAAGTTGCAAGAGGATCACCCACAGCAGATAGCTCCTCCCCTAACTGTTATGTTTAAATGGTGCCGGAGTGTACTGTTTATCTCAGGCAGTATTTAGAAGAAGAATCTGCCTGCGTTTTCTATGATCTTAGCAGAAGTAACTAAGATCCATGGCTGTTCTCACATATTCTGAGGAGTGAGGTCATCTCTGGAGTGCTCAAAAGGCTTCAAAGTCGTTTTTGAGGGAGGTAAAAAGCCACAGTAGAGCTGTGGCAGTTGTTGTGACTGTTTGTTTGAAAAAACGTTTTTGTCTGTTATTATTCTGTTTTGGGTATTAAGGGGTTAATCATCCATTTGCAAGTGGGTGCGATGCTCTGCTAACTTGTTACATACACTGTAAAAATTTCGTTAATGTAACTGCCTTTTTCTCCAACATAGGTGTGTCCGGTCCACGGCGTCATCCTTACTTGTGGGATATTCTCTTCCCCAACAGGAAATGGCAAAGAGCCCAGCAAAGCTGGTCACATGATCCCTCCTAGGCTCCGCCTTCCCCAGTCATTCTCTTTGCCGTTGTACAGGCAACATCTCCACGGAGATGGCTTAGAGTTTTTTGGTGTTTAACTGTAGTTTTTATTATTCAATCAAGAGTTTGTTATTTTAAAATAGTGCTGGTATGTACTATTTACTCTGAAACAGAAAGGTGATGAAGATTTCTGTTTGTAAGAGGAAAATGATTTTAGCAACCGTTACTAAAATCGATGGCTGTTTCCACACAGGACTGTTGAGAGGAATTAACTTCAGTTGGGGGAAACAGTGAGCAGACTTTTGCTGCTTGAGGTATGACACATTTCTAACAAGACGATGTAATGCTGGAAGCTGTCATTTTCCCTATGGGATCCGGTAAGCCATTTTTATTACATAAGAAAAAAAGGGCTTCACAAGGGCTTTTAAGACTGTAGACATTTTCTGGGCTAAAACGATTGATATATAAACATATTTTATACTTCATAGCTTTGAGGAATTATTTTATTCTTGGGAATTATGTAAAATAACCGGCAGGCACTGTATTGGACACCTTATCCTCTAGGGGCTTTCCCTAATCATAGGCAGAGCCTCATTTTCGCGCCTCTATTGCGCACTTGTTTTTAGGAAGCATGACATGCAGATGCATGTGTGAGGAGCTCTGATACACAGAAAAGACTTTCTGAAGGCGTCATTTGGTATCGTATTCCCCTTTGGGCTTGGTTGGGTCTCAGCAAAGCAGATACCAGGGACTGTAAAGGGGTTAAATTAAGAGTTAAAGCTTTCAAATTTGGTGTGCAATACTTTTAAGGCTTTAAGACACTGTGGTGAAATTTTGGTGAATTTTGAACAATTCCTTCATACTTTTTCACATTTGCAGTAATAAAGTGTGTTCAGTTTAAAATTTAAAGTGACAGTAACGGTTTTATTTTAAAACGTTTTTTGTACTTTGTTATCAAGTTTATGCCTGTTTAACATGTCTGAACTACCAGATAGACTGTGTTCTGTATGTGGGGAAGCCAAGGTTCCTTCTCATTTAAATAGATGTGATTTATGTGACACAAAATTTAGAGAAAATGATGCCCAAGATGATTCCTCAAGTGAGGGGAGTAAGCATGGTACTGCGTCATCCCCTCCTTCGTCTACACCAGTCTTGCCCACACAGGAGGCCCCTAGTACATCTAGTGCGCCAATACTCCTTACTATGCAACAATTAACGGCTGTAATGGATAATTCTATCAAAAACATTTTAGCCAAAATGCCCACTTATCAGCGAAAGCGCGACTGCTCTGTTTTAGAAAATACTGAAGAGCATGAGGACGCTGATGATATTGGTTCTGAAGTGCCCCTACACCAGTCTGAGGGGGCCAGGGAGGTTTTGTCTGAGGGAGAAATTTCAGATTCAGGGAAAATTTCTCAACAAGCTGAACCTGATGTGATTACATTTAAATTTAAATTGGAACATCTCCGCGCCCTGCTTAAGGAGGTGTTATCTACTCTGGATGATTGTGAGAATTTGGTCATTCCAGAGAAATTATGTAAAATGGACAAGTTCCTAGAGGTCCCGGGGCCCCCCGAAGCTTTTCCTATACCCAAGCGGGTGGCGGACATTGTAAATAAAGAATGGGAAAGGCCCGGCATACCTTTCGTCCCTCCCCCTATATTTAAGAAATTGTTTCCTATGGTCGACCCCAGAAAGGACTTATGGCAGACAGTCCCCAAGGTCGAGGGGGCGGTTTCTACTCTAAACAAACGCACCACTATACCCATAGAAGATAGTTGTGCTTTCAAAGATCCTATGGATAAAAAATTAGAGGGTTTGCTTAAAAAGATGTTTGTTCAGCAAGGTTACCTTCTACAACCAATTTCATGCATTGTTCCTGTCACTACAGCAGCGTGTTTCTGGTTCGATGAACTAGAAAAGGCGCTCAATAAAGATTCTTCTTATGAGGAGATTTTGGACAGAATTCATGCTCTCAAATTGGCTAACTCTTTCATCCTAGACGCCACTTTGCAATTGGCTAGATTAGCGGCGAAAAATTCTGGGTTTGCTATTGTGGCGCGCAGAGCGCTTTGGCTAAAATCTTGGTCAGCGGATGCGTCTTCCAAGAACAAATTGCTTAACATTCCTTTCAAGGGGAAAACGCTGTTTGGCCCTGACTTGAAAGAGATTATTTCTGATATCACTGGGGGCAAGGGCCACGCCCTTCCTCAGGATAGGTCTTTCAAGGCCAAAAATAAACCTAATTTTCGTCCCTTTCGCAGAAACGGACCAGCCCCAAGTGCTACGTCCTCTAAGCAAGAGGGTAATACTTCTCAAGCCAAACCAGCCTGGAGGCCAATGCAAGGCTGGAACAAAGGAAAGCAGGCCAAGAAACCTGCCACTGCTACCAAGACAGCATGAGATGTTGGCCCCCGATCCGGGACCGGATCTGGTGGGGGGCAGACTCTCTCTCTCTTCGCTCAGGCTTGGGCAAGAGATGTTCTGGATCCTTGGGCGCTAGAAATAGTCTCCCAAGGTTATCTTCTGGAATTCAAGGGGCTTCCCCCAAGGGGGAGGTTCCACAGGTCTCAATTGTCTTCAGACCACATAAAAAAACAGGCATTCTTACATTGTGTAGAAGACCTGTTAAAAATGGGAGTGATTCATCCTGTTCCATTAGGAGAACAAGGGATGGGGTTCTACTCCAATCTGTTCGTAGTTCCCAAAAAAGAGGGAACATTCAGACCAATCTTAGATCTCAAGATCCTAAACAAATTTCTCAAGGTTCCATCGTTCAAAATGGAAACCATTCGAACAATTCTTCCTTCCATCCAGGAAGGTCAATTCATGACCACGGTGGATTTAAAGGATGCGTATCTACATATTCCTATCCACAAGGAACATCATCGGTTCCTAAGGTTCGCATTCCTGGACAAGCATTACCAGTTTGTGGCACTTCCGTTCGGATTAGCCACTGCTCCAAGAATTTGCACAAAGGTACTAGGGTCCCTTCTAGCGGTGCTAAGACCAAGGGGCATTGCAGTAGTACCTTACTTGGACGACATTCTGATTCAAGCGTCGTCCCTTCCACAAGCAAAGGCTCACACGGACATTGTCCTGGCCTTTCTCAGATCTCACGGGTGGAAAGTGAACGTAGAAAAAAGTTCTCTATCTCCGTCAACAAGGGTTCCCTTCTTGGGAACAATAATAGACTCCTTAGAAATGAGGATTTTTCTGACAGAGGCCAGAAAATCAAAACTTCTAAACTCTTGTCAAGTACTTCATTCTGTTCCTCTTCCTTCCATAGCGCAGTGCATGGAAGTAATAGGTTTGATGGTAGCGGCAATGGACATAGTTCCTTTTGCGCGAATTCATCTAAGACCATTACAACTGTGCATGCTCAGTCAGTGGAATGGGGATTATACAGACTTGTCTCCGACGATACAAGTAGATCAGAGGACCAGAGATTCACTCCGTTGGTGGCTGTCCCTGGACAACCTGTCACAGGGGAAGAGCTTCCGCAGACCAGAGTGGGTCATTGTCACGACCGACGCCAGTCTGGTGGGCTGGGGCGCGGTCTGGGGACCCCTGAAAGCTCAGGGTCTTTGATCTCTTCTCCCGATAAATATTCTGGAACTGAGAGCGATATTCAATGCTCTCAAGGCTTGGCCTCAGCTAGCAAAGGCCAAATTCATACGGTTTCAATCAGACAACATGACGACTGTTGCGTACATCAACCATCAGGGGGGAACAAGGAGTTCCCTGGCGATGGAAGAAGTGACCAAAATCATTCAATGGGCGGAGACTCACTCCTGCCACTTGTCTGCAATCCACATCCCAGGAGTGGAAAATTGGGAAGCGGATTTTCTGAGTCGTCAGACATTTCATCCGGGGGAGTGGGAACTCCATCCGGAAATCTTTGCCCAAATTACTCCGTTGTGGGGCATTCCAGACATGGATCTGATGGCCTCTCGTCAGAACTTCAAGGTTCCTTGCTACGGGTCCAGATCCAGGGATCCCAAGGCGACTCTAGTAGATGCACTAGTAGCACCTTGGACCTTCAAACTAGCTTATGTATTCCCGCCGTTTCCTCTCATCCCCAGGCTGGTAGCCAGGATCAATCAGGAGAGGGCATCGGTGATCTTGATAGCTCCTGCGTGGCCACGCAGGACTTGGTATGCAGACCTGGTGAATATGTCATCGGCTCCACCATGGAAGCTACCTTTGAGACGGGACCTTCTTGTTCAAGGTCCGTTCGAACATCCGAATCTGGTCTCACTCCAACTGACTGCCTGGAGATTGAACGCTTGATCTTATCAAAGCGAGGGTTCTCAGATTCTGTCATTGATACTCTTGTTCAGGCCAGAAAGCCTGTAACTAGAAAAATCTACCACAAAATATGGAAAAAATATATCTGTTGGTGTGAATCTAAAGGATTCCCTTGGGACAAGATAAAAATTCCTAAGATTCTATCCTTTCTTCAAGAAGGTTTGGAGAAAGGATTATCTGCAAGTTCTTTGAAGGGACAGATTTCTGCCTTATCTGTGTTACTTCACAAAAAGCTGGCAGCTGTGCCAGATGTTCAAGCCTTTGTTCAGGCTCTGGTTAGAATCAAGCCTGTTTACAAACCTTTGACTCCTCCTTGGAGTCTCAATTTAGTTCTTTCAGTTCTTCAGGGGGTTCCGTTTGAACCCTTACATTCCGTTGATATTAAGTTATTATCTTGGAAAGTTTTGTTTTTGGTTGCAATTTCTTCTGCTAGAAGAGTTTCAGAATTATCTGCTCTGCAGTGTTCTCCTCCTTATCTGGTGTTCCATGCAGATAAGGTGGTTTTGCGTACTAAACCTGGTTTTCTTCCGAAAGTTGTTTCTAACAAAAACATTAACCAGGAGATAGTCGTGCCTTCTTTGTGTCCGAATCCAGTTTCAAAGAAGGAACGTTTGTTGCACAATTTGGATGTAGTTCGTGCTTTAAAATTCTATTTAGATGCTACAAAGGATTTTAGACAAACATCTTCCTTGTTTATTGTTTATTCTGGTAAAAGGAGAGGTCAAAAAGCAACTTCTATCTCTCTCTCCTTTTGGCTTAAAAGCATCATCAGATTGGCTTACGAGACTGCCGGACGGCAGCCTCCTGAAAGAATCACAGCTCATTCCACTAGGGCTGTGGCTTCCACATGGGCCTTCAAGAACGAGGCTTCTGTTGATCAGATATGTAAGGCAGCGACTTGGTCTTCACTGCACACTTTTCTTCTGTTATGTGTGATCAGTCCACGGGTCATCATTACTTCTGGGATATTATCTGCTCCCCTACAGGAAGTGCAAGAGGATTCACCCAGCAGAGTTGCTATATAGCTCCTCCCCTCTACGTCACCTCCAGTCATTCTCTTGCACCCAAAGACTAGATAGGAGGTGTGAGAGGACTATGGTGATTATACTTAGTTTTTATAACTTCAATCAAAAGTTTGTTATTTTACAATAGCACCGGAGCGTGTTATTACTTCTCTGGCAGAGTTTGAAGAAGAATCTACCAGAGTTTTTCTTATGATTTTAACCGGAGTAGTTAAGATCATATTGCTGTTTCTCGGCCATCTGAGGGAGGTAAAAGCTTCAGATCAGGGGACAGCGGGCAGTTGAATCTGCATTGAGGTATGTAGCAGTTTTTATTTTCTGAATGGAATTGATGAGAAAATCCTGCTATACCGTTATAATGACATGTATGTATACTCTACACTTCAGTATTCTGGGGATGGTATTTCACCGGAATTACTCTGTAAAAGTACATTAAACCTTTTAATAGGTATTTAGTTCATGTTAAACGTTTTTGCTGGAATGTAGAATCGTTTGCATTTCTGAGGTACTGAGTGAATAAATATTTGGGCATTATTTTTCCACTTGGCAGTTTGCTTGTTTTGCTTATGACAGTTTCGTTTCTCTCTCACTGCTGTGTGTGAGGGGGAGGGGCCGTTTTTGGCGCTCTTTGCTACGCATCAAAAAATTTTCAGTCAGTTACACTTGTATTTTCTGCATGGTCCGGTTCATCTCTAACAGAACTCAGGGGTCTTCAAACTTCTTTGAAGGGAGGTAGATTCTCTCAGCAGAGCTGTGAGATTTATGTAGTGACTGTGTTTTAAAACGTTGCTCTGTAATTTTTATGTTTAAAATTTAATTAGTGTTGCTTTACTAATGGGAACAAACCTTTGCTAACAAGTTGTGTTGTTTTTAAAGAGTGATGCTATAACTGTTTTTCAGTTCATTATTTCAACTGTCATTTAATCGTTTAGTGCTTCTTTGAGGCACAGTACGTTTTTGTTAAATAAGATTGTAACCAAGTTGCATGTTTATTGCTAGTGTGTTAAACATGTCTGATTCAGAGGAAGATACCTGTGTCATTTGTTCCAATGCCAAGGTGGAGCCCAATAGAAATTTATGTACTAACTGTATTGATGCTACTTTAAATAAAAGCCAATCTGTACAAATTGAACAAATTTCACCAAACAGCGAGGGGAGAGTTATGCCGTCTAACTCGCCTCACGTGTCAGTACCTGCGTCTCCCGCCCGGGAGGTGCGTGATATTATGGCGCCTAGTACATCTGGGCAGCCATTACAGATAACATTACAAGATATGGCTACTGTTATGACTGAAGTTTTGGCTAAGTTACCAGAACTAAGAGGCAAGCGTGATCACTCTGGGGTGAGAACAGAGTGCGCTGATAATTCTAGGGCCATGTCTGATACTGCGTCACAGCTTGCAGAGCATGAGGACGGAGAGCTTCATTCTGTAGGTGACGGTTCTGATCCAAGCAGATTGGATTCAGATATTTCAAATTTTAAATTTAAATTGGAAAACCTCCGTGTATTACTAGGGGAGGTCTTAGCGGCTATTAACGATTGTAACACTGTTGCAATACCAGAGAAAATGTGTAGGTTGGATAAATACTTTGCGGTACCGGCGAGTACTGACGTTTTTCCTATACCTAAGAGATTAACTGAAATTGTTACTAAGGAGTGGGATAGACCCGGTGTGCCGTTCTCACCCCCTCCAATATTTAGAAAGATGTTTCCAATAGACGCCACCACACGGGACTTATGGCAAACGGTCCCTAAGGTGGAGGGAGCAGTTTCTACTTTAGCTAAGCGCACCACTATCCCGGTGGAGGATAGCTGTGCTTTTTCAGATCCTATGGATAAAAAATTATAGGGTTACCTTAAGAAAATGTTTGTTCAACAAGGTTTTATATTGCAACCCCTTGCATGCATCGCGCCGATTACGGCTGCGGCAGCATTTTGGATTGAGTCTCTGGAAGAGAACCTTAGTTCCGCTACGCTGGACGACATTACGGACAGGCTTAGAGTCCTTAAACTAGCTAATTCATTCATTTCGGAGGCCGTAGTACATTTAACCAAACTTACGGCTAAGAATTCAGGATTCGCCATTCAGGCACGTAGGGCGCTGTGGCTAAAATCCTGGTCGGCTGATGTAACTTCTAAGTCCAAATTACTTAATATACCTTTCAAGGGGCAAACTTTATTTGGGCCCGGTTTGAAAGAAATTATCGCTGACATTACAGGAGGTAAGGGCCACGCTCTACCTCAAGACAAAGCCAAAGCTAAGGCTAGACAGTCTAATTTTCGTCCCTTTCGGAATTTCAAAGCAGGTGCAGCATCAACTTCCACTGCACCAAAACAGGAAGGAGCTGTTGCTCGTTACAGACAAGGCTGGAAACCTAACCAGTCCTGGAATAAGGGCAAGCAGGCCAGAAAACCTGCTGCTGCCCCTAAGACAGCATGAACCGAGGGCCCCCGATCCGGGACCGGATCTAGTGGGGGGCAGACTCTCTCTCTTCGCCCAGGCTTGGGCAAGAGATGTCCAGGATCCCTGGGCGCTAGAGATCATATCTCAGGGATACCTTCTAGACTTCAAATTATCTCCCCCACGAGGGAGATTTCATCTGTCAAGGTTGTCAACAAACCAAATAAAGAAAGACGCGTTTCTACGCTGTGTACAAGATCTATTATTAATGGGAGTGATCCATCCGGTTCCGCGGTCGGAACAAGGACAAGGGTTTTACTCAAACCTGTTTGTGGTTCCCAAAAAAGAGGGAACTTTCAGGCCAATCTTGGATTTAAAGATCCTAAACAAATTCCTAAGAGTTCCATCGTTCAAGATGGAAACTATTCGGACAATCTTACCCATGATCCAAAAGGGTCAGTACATGACCACAGTGGATTTAAAGGATGCTTACCTTCACATACCGATTCACAAAGATCATTACCGATATCTAAGGTTTGCCTTCTTAGACAGGCATTACCAGTTTGTAGCCCTTCCATTCGGATTGGCCACGGCTCCAAGAATTTTCACAAAGGTTCTGGGTGCCCTTCTAGCGGTTCTGAGACCGCGAGGAATTTCGGTAGCTCCGTACCTAGACGACATTCTGATACAAGCTTCAAGCTTTCAAACTGCCAAGTCTCATACAGAGTTAGTTCTGGCATTTCTAAGGTCGCATGGATGGAAAGTGAACGAAAAGAAGAGTTCTCTCTTGCCTCTCACAAGGGTTCCATTCTTGGGGACTCTTATAGATTCTGTAGAAATGAAGATTTATCTGACAGAAGACAGATTAACAAAGCTTCTAAATGCATGCCGTGTCCTTCATTCCATTCAACTCCCGTCAGTAGCTCAATGCATGGAGGTGATCGGCTTAATGGTAGCAGCAATGGACATAGTACCCTTTGCACGCCTACATCTCAGACCGCTGCAATTGTGCATGCTGAGTCAGTGGAATGGGGATTACTCAGATTTGTCCCCCACTCTGAATCTGGATCAAGAGACCAGAAACTCTCTTCTATGGTGGCTTTCTCGGCCACATCTGTCCAGGGGGATGCCTTTCAGCAGGCCGGACTGGACAATTGTAACAACAGACGCCAGCCTTCTAGGTTGGGGCGCTGTCTGGAATTCTCTGAAGGCTCAGGGACAATGGAGTCAGGAGGAAAGTCTCCTGCCAATAAACATTCTGGAATTGAGAGCAGTTCTCAATGCCCTTCTAGCTTGGCCCCAGTTAAAAACTCGGGGGTTCATCAGGTTTCAGTCGGACAACATCACGACTGTAGCTTACATCAACCATCAGGGAGGGACAAGAAGCTCCCTAGCAATGATGGAAGTATCAAAGATAATTCGCTGGGCAGAGTCTCACTCTTGCCATCTGTCAGCAATCCACATCCCGGGAGTGGAGAACTGGGAGGCGGATTTCTTGAGTCGCCAGACTCTTCATCCGGGGGAGTGGGAACTTCATCCGGAGGTCTTTGCCCAAATACTTCGACGTTGGGGCAAACCAGAGATAGATCTCATGGCGTCTCGCCAGAACGCCAAACTTCCTCGCTACGGATCCAGATCCAGGGATCCGGGAGCGGTCCTGATAGATGCTTTGACAGCACCTTGGAACTTCAGGATGGCTTATGTGTTTCCACCCTTCCCGCTGCTTCCTCGATTGATTGCCAAAATCAAACAGGAGAGAGCATCAGTGATTCTAATAGCGCCTGCATGGCCGCGCAGGACTTGGTATGCAGATCTAGTGGACATGTCATCCTGTCCGCCGTGGTCTCTACCTCTAAGTCAGGACCTTCTGATTCAGGGTCCATTCAAACATCAAAGTCTAACTCCTCTGTGAAGCTGGCTGCTTGGAAATTGAACGCTTGATTTTATCAAAACGTGGGTTTTCTGAGTCGGTTATTGATACCCTGATACAGGCTAGGAAGCCTGTTACCAGAAAGATTTACCATAAAATATGGCGTAAATACCTATACTGGTGTGAATCCAAAGATTACTCCTGGAGTAAGGTTAGGATTCCTAGGATATTGTCTTTTCTACAAGAAGGTTTAGAAAAGGGTTTATCGGCTAGTTCATTAAAGGGACAGATCTCAGCTCTGTCCATCTTGTTACACAGGCGTCTGTCAGAAAATTCAGACATCCAGGCCTTTTGTCAGGCTTTAGCTAGGATCAAGCCTGTGTTTAAAACTGTTGCTCCGCCATGGAGTTTAAACTTAGTTCTTAACGTTTTACAGGGTGTTCCGTTTGAACCCCTTCATTCCATTGATATAAGATTGTTATCTTGGAAAGTTCTATTTTTAATGGCTATTTCCTCGGCTCGAAGAGTCTCTGAGTTATCAGCCCTACATTGTGATTCTCCTTATCTGATCTTTCACTCAGACAAGGTAGTTCTGCGTACTAAACCTGGGTTCTTACCTAAGGTTGTCTCTAACAGGAATATCAATCAAGAGATTGTTGTTCCCTCCTTGTGTCCAAATCCTTCTTCAAAGAAGGAACGTCTTCTACACAATCTGGATGTAGTTCGTGCCCTCAAGTTCTACTTGCAGGCAACTAAAGATTTTCGTCAAACTTCTTCCCTGTTTGTCGTTTATTCTGGACAGAGGAGAGGTCAAAAAGCTTCTGCTACCTCTCTCTCTTTTTGGCTTCGTAGCATAATACGTTTAGCCTATGAGACTGCTGGACAGCAGCCTCCTGAAAGAATTACAGCTCATTCCACTAGAGCTGTGGCTTCCACTTGGGCCTTTAAGAATGAGGCCTCTGTTGAACAGATTTGCAAGGCTGCAACTTGGTCTTCGCTTCATACTTTTTCCAAATTTTACAAATTTGACACTTTTGCTTCTTCGGAGGCTATTTTTGGGAGAAAGGTTCTTCAGGCAGTGGTTCCTTCTGTATAATGAGCCTGCCTATCCCTCCCGTCATCCGTGTACTTTTGCTTTGGTATTGGTATCCCAGAAGTAATGATGACCCGTGGACTGATCACACATAACAGAAGAAAACATAATTTATGCTTACCTGATAAATTCCTTTCTTCTGTTGTGTGATCAGTCCACGGCCCGCCCTGTTTTTTAAGGCAGGTACATATTTTTTAAATTATAATTCAGTCACCACTACACCCTTGGCTTCTCCTTTCTCGTTGGTCTTTGGTCGAATGACTGGAGGTGACGTAGAGGGGAGGAGCTATATAGCAACTCTGCTGGGTGAATCCTCTTGCACTTCCTGTAGGGGAGCAGATAATATCCCAGAAGTAATGATGACCCGTGGACTGATCACACAACAGAAGAAAGGAATTTATCAGGTAAGCATAAATTATGTTTTTTACTAAATTTTACAAATTTGATACTTTTGCTTCTTCTGAGGCTATTTTTGGGAGAAAGGTTTTGCAAGCCGTGGTGCCTTCCATCTAGGTGACCTGATTTGCTCCCTCCCTTCATCCGTGTCCTAAAGCTTTGGTATTGGTTCCCACAAGTAAGGATGACGCCGTGGACCGGACACACCTATGTTGGAGAAAACAGAATTTATGTTTACCTGATAAATTACTTTCTCCAACGGTGTGTCCGGTCCACGGCCCGCCCTGGTTTTTTAATCAGGTCTGATAATTTATTTTCTTTAACTACAGTCACCACGGTATCATATGATTTCTCCTATGCAAATATTCCTCCTTTACGTCGGTCGAATGACTGGGGAAGGCGGAGCCTAGGAGGGATCATGTGACCAGCTTTGCTGGGCTCTTTGCCATTTCCTGTTGGGGAAGAGAATATCCCACAAGTAAGGATGACGCCGTGGACCGGACACACCGTTGGAGAAAGTAATTTATCAGGTAAACATAAATTCTGTTTTTCACTGTTATTTCAAATTTTGACAAAATTTGTGTTTCTTAAAGGTGCAATAACGTTTTTTATATTGCTTGTAAACTTGTTTAAAGTGTTTTCCAAGCTTGCTAGTCTCATTGCTAGTCTGTTTAAACATGTCTGAGACAGTCTGACACAGAGGAAACTACTTGTTCATTATGTTTGAAATCCATGGTGGAGCCCCATAGGAGAATGTGTACTAAATGTATTGATTTCACCTTAAACAGTAAAGATCAGTCTTTAACTATAAAATAAATATCACCAGAAGATTCTGACGAGGGGGAAGTCATGCCGACTAACTCTCCCCACGTGTCAGACCCTTCGCCTCCCGCTCAGGGGATGCACGCTAATATGGCGCCAATTACATCAGGGACGCCCATAGCGATTACCTTGCAGGACATGGCTGCAATCATGAATAATACCCTGTCAGAGGTATTATTATCCAGGTTGCCTGAATTAAGAGGCAAGCGCAATTGCTCTGGGGTTAGGAGAAATACAGAGCGCACAGATGCTGTAAGGGCCATGTCTGATACTGCGTCACAATATGCAGATCATGAGGACGGAGAGCTTCAGTCTGTGGGTAACATCTCTGATTCGGGGAAACCTGATTCAGAGATTTCTAATTTTAAATTTAAGCTTGAGAACCTCCGTGTGTTGCTTGGGGAGGTATTAGCTGCTCTGAATGACTGTAACACAGTTGCAGTACCAGAGAAATTGTGTAGGCTGGATAAATACTATGCGGTACCGGTGTGTAATGTTTTTCCTATACCTAAAAGGCTTACAGAAATTATTAGCAAGGAGTGGGATAGACCGGGTGTGCCTCTTTCCCCACCTTCTATATTTAGAAAAATGTTTCCAATAGACGCCACTACACGGGACTTATAGCAGACGGTCCCTAAGGTGGAGGGAGCAGTTTCTACTTTAGCAAAGCATACTACTATCCCGGTTGAGGAGAGTTGTGCTTTTTCAGATCCAATGGATAAAAAATTGGAGGGTTACCTTAAGAAAATGTTTATTCAACAAGGTTTTATTTTACAGCCCCTAGCATGCATTGCGCCTGTCACGGCCGCGGCGGCATTCTGGTTTGAGGCCCTGGAAGAGGCCATCCATACAGCTCCATTGACTAAAATTATTGACAAGCTTAGAACACTTAAGCTAGCTAACTCATTTGTTTCTGATGCCATTGTTCATTTGACTAAACTAACGGCTAAGAATTCCGGATTCGCCATCCAAGCGCGTAGGGCGCTATGGCTTAAATCTTGGTCAGCTGACGTGACTTCGAAGTCTAAATTACTCAACATTCCTTTCAAGGGGCAGACCTTATTCGGGCCTGGTTTGAAGGAAATTATTGCTGACATTACTGGAGGTAAGGGTCACACCCTTCCTCAGGACAGGGCCAAAGCAAAGGCCAAACAGTCTAATTTTCGTGCCTTTCGAAATTTCAAGGAAGGTGCAGCATCAACTTCCTCCGCTTCAAAACAAGAGGGAACTTTTGCTCAATCTAAGCAGGCCTGGAAACCTAACCAGTCCTGGAACAAAGGCAAGCAGGCCAGAAAGCCTGCTGCTGCCTCTAAGACAGCATGAAGGAACGGCCCCCTATCCGGCGACGGATCTAGTAGGGGGCAGACTTTCTCTCTTCGCCCAGGCGTGTGCAAGAGATGTTCAGGATCCCTGGGCGTTGGAGATCATATCTCAGGGATATCTTCTGGACTTCAAAGCTTCCCCTCCACAAGGGGGATTTCATCTTTCAAGGCTATCTGCAAATCAGATAAAGAAAGAGGCATTACTACGCTGTGTGCAAGACCTCCTAGTTATGGGAGTGATCCATCCAGTTCCGCGGACGGAACAAGGACAGGGTTTTTATTCGTATCTGTTTGTGGTTCCCAAAAAAGAGGGAACCTTCAGACCAATTTTGGATCTAAAGATCTTAAACAAATTCCTCAGAGTTCCATCTTTCAAAATGGAAACTATTCAGACCATCCTACCCATGATCCAAGAAGGTCCGTACATGACCACAGACTTAAAGGATGCCTACCTTCACATACCGACTCACAAAGATCATCATCGGTTTCTAAAGTTTGCCTTTCTAGACAGGCATTAACAATTTGTAGCTCTTCCCTTCGGGTTGGCTACAGCCCCGAGAATCTTTACAAAGGTTCTGGACTCACTTCTGGCGGTTCTAAGACCGCGAGGCATAGCGGTGGCTCCGTATCTAGACGACATCCTGATACAGGCGTCAAGCTTTCAAGTTGCCAAGTATCATACAGAGATAGTTCTGGCATTTCTGAGGTCGCACGGGTGGAAAGTGAACGAGGAAAAGAGTTCTCTATCCCCACTCACAAGAGTCTCCTTCTTAGGGACTCTTATAGATTCTGTAGAAATGAAAATTTACCTGACAGAGTCCAGGTTATCAAAACTTCTAAATGCTTGCCGTGTTCTTCACTCCATTCCGCGCCCTTCGGTAGCTCAGTGTATGGAGGTAATCGGCTTAATGGTAGTGGCAATGGACATAGTGCCATTTGCGCGCCTTCATCTCAGACCGCTGCAATTATGCATGCTGAGTCAGTGGAATGGGGATTACACAGATTTGTCCCCTCTGCTAAATCTGGATCAAGAGACCAGAGATTCTCTTCTCTGGTGGTTGTCTCGGGTACACCTGTCCAAGGGTATGACCTTTCGCAGGCCAGATTGGACAATTGTAACAACAGATGCCAGCCTTCTAGGTTGGGGTGCAGTCTGGAATTCCCTGAAGGCACAGGGATCGTGGACTCAGGAGGAGAAACTCCTTCCAATAAATATTCTGGAGTTAAGAGCGATATTCAATGCTCTTCTGGCTTGGCCTCAGTTAGCAACACTGAGGTTCATCAGATTTCAGTCGGACAACATCACGACTGTGGCTTACATCAACCATCAAGGGGGGACCAGGAGTTCCCTAGCGATGTTAGAAGTCTCAAAAATAATTCGCTGGGCAGAGTACCACTCTTGCCACCTGTCAGCAATCCATATCCCAGGCGTGGAGAACTGGGAGGCGGATTTTCTAAGTCGTCAGACTTTCCATCCGGGGGAGTGGGAACTCCATCCGGAGGTGTTTGCTCAGTTGATTCATCGTTGGGGCAAGCCAGAGTTGGATCTCATGGCGTCTCGCCAGAACGCCAAGCTTCCTTGTTACGGGTCCAGGGACCCAGAAGCGACGCTGATAGATGCTCTAGCAGCGCCTTGGTTCTTCAACCTGGCTTATGTGTTTCCACCGTTTCCTCTGCTCCCTCGACTGATTGCCAAAATCAAACAGGAGAGAGCATAGGTGATTCTGATAGCACCTGCGTGGCCACCCAGGACTTAGTATGCAGACCTAGTGGACATGTCATCCTTTCCACCATGGACTCTGCCTCTAAGACAGGACCTTCTGATACAAGGTCCTTTCAATCATCCAAATCTAATTTCTCTGAGACTGACTGCATGGAGATTGAACGCTTGATTCTATCAAAGCGTGGCTTCTCCGAGTCAGTCATTGATACTTTAATACAGGCACGAAAGCCTGTTACCAGGAAAATCTACCACAAGATATGGAGTAAATATCTTTATTGGTGTGAATCCAAGAATTACTCATGGAGTAAGGTTAGGATTCCTAGAATATTGTCTTTTCTCCAAGAGGGCTTGGACAAAGGATTATCAGCTAGTTCCTTAAAGGGACAGATTTCTGCTCTGTCTATTCTTTTGCACAAGCGTCTGGCAGAGGTTCCAGACGTCCAGGCATTTTGCCAGGCTTTGGTTAGAATTAAGCCTGTGTTTAAACCTGTTGCTCCCCCGTGGAGCTTAAACTTGGTTCTTAAGGTTCTTCGAGGAGTTTCGTTTGAACCCCTTCATTCCATTGATATTAAACTTTTATGTTGGAAAGTTCTGTTTTTGATGGCTATTTCCTCGGCTCGGAGAGTCTCTGAGCTATCTGCCTTACAATGTGATTCTCCTTATCTGATTTTTCATGCAGATAAGGTAGTTCTGCGTACCAAACCTGGGTTTTTACCTAAGGTGGTTTCTAACAAGAATATCAATCAAGAGATTGTTGTTCCATCGTTGTGCCCTAATCCTTCTTCAAAGAAGGAACGTCTTTTACATAATCTGGACGTAGTCCGTGCCTTGAAGTTTTACTTACAAGCTACTAAGGATTTTCGTCAAACATCTTCCCTGTTTGTCGTTTACTCTGGACAGAGGAGAGGTCAAAAAGCTTCGGCAACCTCCCTTTCCTTTTGGCTTCGGAGCGTAATACGCCTAGCCTATGAGACTGCTGGACAGCAGCCCCCTGAAAGGATTACAGCTCATTCTACTAGAGCTGTGGCTTCCTCCTGGGCCTTCAAAAATTAGGCCTCTGTTGAACAGATTTGCAAGGCTGCGACTTGGTCTTCGCTTCACACTTTTTCAAAATTTTACAAATTTGATACTTTTGCTTCTTCGGAGGCTGTGTTTGGGAGAAAGGTTCTTCAGGCAGTGGTTCCTTCCGCTTAATCCTGCCTTGTCCCTCCCATCATCCGTGTACTTTAGCTTTGGTATTGGTATCCCACAAGTAATGGATGATCCGTGGACTGGATACACTTAACAAGAGAAAACATAATTTATGCTTACCTGATAAATTTATTTCTCTTGTAGTGTATCCAGTCCACGGCCCGCCCTGTCCTTTTAAGGCAGGTCTAAATTTTAATTAAACTACAGTAACCACTGCACCCTATGGTTTCTCCTTTCTCTGTTTGTTTTCGGTTGAATAACTGTATATGACAGTTATTGGAGGAGCTATATAGCAGCTCTGCTGTGGGCGATCCTCTTGCAACTTCCTGTTGGGAAGGAGAATATCCCACAAGTAATGGATGATCCGTGGACTGGATACACTACAAGAGAAATAAATTTATCAGGTAAGCATAAATTATGTTTTTCCCCTCTCACAAGAGTTTCATTCCTAGGGACTCTTATAGACTCGGTGGACATGAAAATATTTCTGACGGAGGTCAGGAAATCAAAAATTTTAGCCACCTGCCGAGCTCTTCATTCCATTCCTCGACCGTCAGTGGCTCAGTGTATGGAGGTAATTGGACTAATGGTAGCGGCAATGGACATAGTTCCGTTTGCTCGCTTACATCTCAGACCACTGCAACTATGCATGCTCAGACAGTGGAATGGGGATTATGCAGATTTATCTCCTCAGATAAATCTGGATCAGGAGACCAGAGATTCTCTTCTTTGGTGGTTGTCACAGGATCACCTGTCACAGGGAATGTGTTTCAGCAGGCCAGCATGGGTTATAGTGACGACAGACGCCAGTCTACTGGGCTGGGGTGCAGTCTGGAATTCCCTGAAAGCACAGGGTTTGTGGACTCAGGAGGAGGCCCTCCTACCGATAAATATTCTAGAACTGAGAGCGATATTCAATGCTCTTCAGGCATGGCCTCAGCTGGCTTCGGCCAGATTCATCAGATTTCAGTCGGACAACATCACGACTGTGGCTTATATCAATCATCGGGGGGAACAAGGAGTTCCCTAGCGATGATAGAAGTTTCCAGAATAATCTGATGGGCAGAGACTCACTCTTGCCATCTATCAGCAATCTATATCCCAGGGGTAGAGAACTGGGAGTCGTCAGACTTTTTATCCGGGGGAGTGGGAACTCCATCCGGAGGTGTTTGCTCAACTGATTCAGCTATGGGGCACACCAGAATTGGATCTGATGGCGTCTCGTCAGAACGCCAAACTTCCTTGTTATGGGTCCAGGTCAAGGGATCCTCCGGCAGTACTGATAGATGCTCTAGCAGTACCCTGGTCGTTCAACCTGGCTTATGTGTTTCCACCATTCCCTCTCCTTCCGCGTCTGATTGCCAGAATCAAACAGGAGAGAGCTTCAGTGATTTTGATAGCACTTGGCCACGCAGAACTTGGTATGCAGACCTGGTGGACATGTCTTCTCTTCCACCATGGACTCTACCGCTGAGACAGGACCTTTTGATTCAAGGTCCGTTCAAGCATCCAAATCTAATTTCTCTGCGGCTGACTGCTTGGAGATTGAACGCTTGATTTTATCAAAACGGGGTTTCTCTGAGTCTGTCATAGATACCTTGATTCAGGCTCGAAAGCCTGTCACCAGGAAAATCTATCATAAGATATGGCGTAAATATCTTTTTTGGTGCGAATCCAAAGGTTATTCATGGAGTATGATCAGGATTCCTAGGATTTGGTCCTTTCTCCAAGAAGGATTGGAGAAGGGATTGTCAGCTAGTTCCTTAAAAGGACAGATGTTTGCTTTGTCTATTCTATTGCACAGACGTCTGGCAGATGTCCCAGACGTTCAGGTGTTCTGTCAGGCTTTAGTTAGAATCAAGCCTGTGTTTAAACCTGTTGCTCCGCCATGGAGTTTGAATTTAGTTCTTCAAGGGGTTCCGTTTGAACCCATTCATTCCATAGATATTAAGCTTCTATCTTGGAAAGTTCTGTTTCTAGTTGCTATCTCTTCAGCTCGAAGAGTTTCTGAACTATCTGCATTACAATGCGACTCACCTTATCTTGTTTTCCATGCTGATAAGGTGGTTTTGCATACCAAACCTGGATTCCTTCCTAAGGTTGTTACTAACAGGAATATCAATCAGGAAATTGTTGTTCCTTCTCTGTGTCCTAATCCTTCTAAGAAGGAACGTCTGTTGCACAACTTTGACGGGGTTCGTGCTTTGAAGTTTTATTTGCAAGCAACCAAAGATCTCCGTCAAACGTCTTCTTTGTTTATTGTCTTTTCTCTGAAGCGTAGAGGTCAAAAGGCTACGGCTACCTCCCTTTCCTTTTGGCTGAAAAGCATCATCTGTTTGGCATATGAGACTGCTGGACAGCAGCCTCCCGAAAAGGGTTACAGCTCACTCTACTAGAGCGGTGGCTTCCACATGGGCTTTTAAAAATTATGCTTCTGTTGAACAGATTTGTAAGGCTGCGACTTGGTCTTCACTTCATATCTTTTCCAAATTTTATACTTTTGCTTCTTCGGAGGCTATTTTTGGGAGAATGCTTCTGCAAGCAGTGGTGCCTTCCGTTTAGGTTCCTGTCTTGTCCCTCCCTTCATCCGTGTCCTATAGCTTTGGCATTGGTATCCCACAAGTAAGGATGAAACCGTGGACTCTGTACATCTTACAAAAGAAAACAAAATTTATGCTTACCTGATAAATTTCTCTCTTTTGCAACGTACCGAGTCCACGGCCTGCCCTGTCTATTCAAGACATATAGTATTTTTTATTGAAAACTTCAGTCACCTCTGCACCTTATAGTTTCTCCTTTTTCTTCCTAAGCCTTCGGTCGAATGACTGGGGGGTGGAGTTAAGGGGGGGAGCTATATAGACAGCTCTGCTGTGGGTGCTCTTTTTGCCACTTCCTGTAGGGAAGGATAATATCCCACAAGTAAGGATGAAACCGTGGACTCTGTACATCTTACAAAAGAAAACAAAATGTATGCTTACCTGATAAATTTCTCTCTTTTGCGACGTACCGAGTCCACGGCCTGCCCTGTCTATTCAAGACATATTGTATTTTTTATTGAAAACTTCAGTCACCTCTGCACCTTATAGTTTCTCCTTTTTCTTCCTAAGCCTTCGGTCGAATGACTGGGGGGTGGAGTTAAGGGGGGGATCTATATAGACAGCTCTGCTGTGGGTGCTCTCTTTGCCACTTCCTGTAGGGAAGGATAATATCCTACAAGTAAGGATGAAACCGTGGACTCGGTACATCGCAAAAGAAAGAAATTTATCAGGTAAGCATACATTTTTTTCTTTTTTTTTCTTTCTCATACTTCCCAATATTTCCTGGAGGCTTTCCGGAACGGTGGCTCTTTGTCATTTTGTTGGTGTGGCTGCATCAGGATGGGCGGGGTCATGGGAAGATAGTGGGCAGAGACATTTTTAGAGGCAGAGGGTTGCAGCAGAACAGTGGGCGTTTCTGGGTGGAGTATGGGAATGGCTTAGGCAGTCCCTTAAAGGACCAGTAAACACAGTAGATTTGCATAATCAACAAATGCAAGATAACCAGACAATACAGGAGCATTTACTCGGAATTTCAAATGCGTAGTAGATTTTGTTCTAACAATTTTCAAAGTTATGTCTATTTCCACTCCCCCTGTACCATGTGATAGCCATCAGCCAATCACAAATGCATATACGTATAGTCTGTGAATTCTTGCACATGATTGCATTATCTTGAAATAGGCCTTGTATGGGCCGAAAAGCGCTGACATAGCTGGTAAGCATATTTTCAATATTCCCTACTCTTTAAGTACAATCTACACTATGATTTTTACCTTTTGATAGGACACTCAGAACTATATAGGAGGACACACAGCACTACTAGGATCCTATTGGAGGAGCACTGCATATCTATTTTGTGTAACACACAGATTTTCACTTTTTGGAATTTTTTCTATTTTTTTTTATTTATTTTTAAATCATTTTTCACCTATTTTTTCACTTATTTTCCACACTAAAATGTGTTGTTTGTTTTGATTGATTGACTAATTTGACATTTGGACACAATTTATTACAAATTACTTGGACACCACCCCCTCTTTTATTCGGATACTAATATTGGACCTTCATTTGGACACTATTTGATTCAAGCCACTTATTACCTATTTATCATTGCATAACATCTACCTATGTTTACCCATTTTTGGCTTAGACATTATGGATCCATAATTGATAATTGTATTGCTATTTTTATCATGCTGATTTGATTATCCACTGGATTGTTTTAACTGCATCGTTTGATTGCTTTTACTGCATTTATTGTGTACTTGTATTGTATTTTTAAAATCCATTTTTTAACCACATCTCATTAGTCCCAAGGATCACTATATCCAATTTAGGGACACACATCACCCCAGTTACCTAAGCCTTTTTAGGCGCTTTGCACATTACATTACTTTTTGAATTCTTGCACATGCTCAGTAGGAGCTGGTTACTCAAAAAGTGTGAATATAAAAGACTGTGCACATTTTTTTTAATGGAAGTAAATTGGAAAGTTGTTTTAAATTACATGCTGTATCTGAATCATGATAATTTAATTTGATCTGAGTGTCCCTTTAAAACCAGGACACAGAGAGGCTGTGAGAGGGTAGTGTACCTGACCTCCCAACCCATGACAAACCTACAGGATGCTGGAATGTATGTGCTAATTTTTATTTTAAACAAACATTTTGTTAAAGGAACAGTAAACACCTTGTAATTACGTTTCTTTTATGTTGCTGAAGAATAACATAATGATATGAAAACAATCTGACATCCTTTTTATGCAATTATTTTTTATTTTCTGCAGACAACAAGGCTAGACATGATGTTCGCATTAAATGGACACTAAAGTCAAAAATAAACTTTCATGATTCCTATAGAGGATGTGATTTTAAAGGGATATGAAACCCAAAAAAATATATTTTTGATTTAGACAGAGCTCACCATTTAAAAAAAAAAAAGTTTCCAATTTAGTTCTATTATCACATTTGCTTCATTCGCATGATATTCTTTGTTGAAGAGATACTTAGGTAGGCCTGTGGAGCACTACATGACAGGAAATAGTGCTGCCCTCTAGTGCTCTTGCAAATGGATAACATTCATGCAAAACTGCTGCCATATAGTGCTCCAGAAATGGATCGGCTCCTGCTTTTCAACAAAAAGATACCAAGAGAATGAAGACAAATTGGTAATAGAAGTAAGAAGAAGGTTGTTTATAATTGCATGCCGTATCTGAATCGCAAAAGAAAAAAATGTGGGTTTCATGTCCCTTTTTTTAATTTTTTTTTTTTTACAATTTACTTCCATTATCAATTTGTGCTCTGTATATTTATTGTGAGTTTGTGATTGGCTGATACATGATACGTTGTGCATGGAAATAAAATCAATCTTAGAGATTCTGATCATTTGAAATTCAGACTAAGTGCTATTGTATTCTCTTTTTATCGTTCGTTTGTGGATCATACAAGTCTACTGTATTTAATGGTCCTTAAGTGCATTATTTTGCAGTTGTTATAGAGCCCATGACAAGATGCACATTTCTTCTGTTATGTGTGATCAGTCCACGGGTCATCATTACTTCTGGGATATTATCTGCTCCCCTACAGGAAGTGCAAGAGGATTCACCCAGCAGAGTTGCTATATAGCTCCTCCCCTCTACGTCACCCCCAGTCATTCTCTTGCACCCAAAGACTAGATAGGAGGTGTGAGAGGACTATGGTGATTATACTTAGTTTTTATAACTTCAATCAAAAGTTTGTTATTTTACAATAGCACCGGAGCGTGTTATTACTTCTCTGGCAGAGTTTGAAGAAGAATCTACCAGAGTTTTTTATTATGATTTTAACCGGAGTAGTTAAGATCATATTGCTGTTTCTCGGCCATCTGAGGGAGGTAAAAGCTTCAGATCAGGGGACAGCGGGCAGTTGAATCTGCATTGAGGTATGTAGCAGTTTTTATTTTCTGAATGGAATTGATGAGAAAATCCTGCTATACCGATATAATGACATGTATGTATACTCTACACTTCAGTATTCTGGGGATGGTATTTCACCGGAATTACTCTGTAAAAGTACATTAAACCTTTTAATAGGTATTTAATTCATGTTAAACGTTTTTGCTGGAATGTAGAATCGTTTGCATTTCTGAGGTACTGAGTGAATAAATATTTGGGCATTATTTTTCCACTTGGCAGTTTGCTTGTTTTGATTATGACAGTTTCGTTTCTCTCTCACTGCTGTGTGTGAGGGGGAGGGGCCGTTTTTTGGCGCTCTTTGCTACGCATCAAAAAATTTTCAGTCAGTTACACTTATATTTTCTGCATGATCCGGTTCATCTCTGACAGAACTCAGGGGTCTTCAAACTTCTTTGAAGGGAAGTAGATTCTCTCAGCAGAGCTGTGAGATTTAATAGTGACTGTGATTTAAAACGTTGCTCTGTAATTTTTATGTTTAAAATTTAATTAGTGTTATTTTACTAATGGGAACAAACCTTTACTAAAAAGTTGTGTTGTTTGTTAAGAGTGATGCTATAACTGTTTTTCAGTTCATTATTTCAACTGTCATTTAATCGTTTAGTGCTTTTGAGGCACAGTACGCTTTTATTAAATAAAATTGTAACCGAGTTGCATGTTTATTGCTAGTGTGTTAAACATGTCTGATTCAGAGGAAGATACCTGTGTCATTTGTTCCAATGCCAAGGTGGAGCCCAATAGAAATTTATGTACTAGCTGTATTGATGCTACCTTAAATAAAAGCCAATCTGTACAAATTGAACAAATTTCACCAAACAGCGAGGGGAGAGTTATGCCGACTAACTCGCCTCACGTGTCAGTACCTGCATCTCCCGCCCGGGAGGTGCGTGATATTATGGCGCCTAGTACATCTGGGCAGCCATTACAGATAACATTACAAGATATGGCTACTGTTATGACTGAAGTTTTGGCTAAATTACCAGAACTAAGAGGCAAGCGTGATCACTCTGGGGTGAGAACAGAGTGCGCTGATAATTCTAGGGCCATGTCTGATACTGCGTCACAGCTTGCAGAGCATGAGGACGGAGAGCTTCATTCTGTAGGTGACGGTTCTGATCCAAACAGATTAGATTCAGATATTTCAAATTTTAAGTTTAAATTGGAAAACCTCCGTGTATTACTAGGGGAGGTCTTAGCAGCTCTCAACGATTGTAACGCTGTTGCAATACCAGAGAAAATGTGTAGGTTGGATAAATACTTTGCGGTACCGGCGAGTACTGACGTTTTTCCTATACCTAAGAGATTAACTGAAATTGTTACTAAGGAGTGGGACAGACCCGGTGTGCCGTTCTCACCCCCTCCAATATTTAGAAAGATGTTTCCAATAGACGCCACCACACGGGACTTATGGCAAACGGTCCCTAAGGTGGAGGGAGCAGTTTCTACTTTAGCTAAGCGTACCACTATCCCGGTGGAGGATAGCTGTGCTTTTTCAGATCCTATGGATAAAAAATTAGAGGGTTACCTTAAGAAAATGTTTGTTCAACAAGGTTTTATATTACAACCCCTTGCATGCATCGCGCCGATCACGGCTGCGGCAGCATTTTGGATTGAGTCTCTAGAAGAGAACCTTAGTTCAGCTACGCTGGACGACATTACGGACAGGCTTAGAGTCCTTAAACTAGCTAATTCATTCATTTCGGAGGCCGTAGTACATTTAACCAAACTTACGGCTAAGAATTCAGGATTCGCCATTCAGGCACGCAGGGCGCTGTGGCTAAAATCCTGGTCGGCTGATGTAACTTCTAAGTCCAAATTACTTAATATACCTTTCAAGGGGCAAACTTTATTTGGGCCCGGTTTGAAAGAAATTATTGCTGACATTACAGGAGGTAAGGGCCACGCTCTACCTCAAGACAAAGCCAAAGCTAAGGCTAGACAGTCTAATTTTCGTCCCTTTCGGAATTTCAAAGCAGGAGCAGCGCCAACCTCCACTGCACCAAAACAGGGAGGAACTGTTGCTCGTTACAGACAAGGCTGGAAGCCTAACCAGTCCTGGAACAAGGGCAAGCAGGCCAGTAAACCTGCTGCTGCCTCAAAGACAGCATGAACCGAGGGCCCCCGATCCGGGACCGGATCTAGTGGGGGGCAGACTCTCTCTCTTCGCCCAGGCTTGGGCAAGAGATGTCCAGGATCCCTGGGCGCTAGAGATCATATCTCAGGGATACCTTCTAGACTTCAAATTCTCTCCCCCAAAAGGGAGATTTCATCTGTCAAGGTTGTCAACAAACCAAATAAAGAAGGACGCGTTTCTACGCTGTGTACAAGATCTATTATTAATGGGAGTGATCCATCCGGTTCCGCGGTCGGAACAAGGACAAGGGTTTTACTCAAACCTGTTTGTGGTTCCCAAAAAAGAGGGAACTTTCAGGCCAATCTTGGATTTAAAGATCCTAAACAAATTCCTAAGAGTTCCATCGTTCAAAATGGAAACTATTCGGACAATCTTACCCATGATCCAAGAGGGTCAGTACATGACCACAGTGGATTTAAAGGATGCTTACCTTCACATACCGATTCACAAAGATCATTACCGGTATCTAAGGTTTGCCTTCTTAAACAGGCATTACCAGTTTGTAGCCCTTCCATTCGGATTGGCTACGGCTCCAAGAATCTTTACAAAGGTTCTGGGTGCCCTTCTGGCGGTACTAAGACCGCGAGGAATTTCGGTAGCTCCGTACCTAGACGACATTCTGATACAAGCTTCAAGCTTTCAAACTGCCGAGTCTCATACAGAGTTAGTTCTGGCATTTCTAAGGTCGCATGGATGGAAAGTAAACGAAAAGAAGAGTTCTCTCTTTCCTCTCACATGAGTTCCATTCTTGGGGACTCTTATAGATTCTGTAGAAATGAGGATTTATCTGACAGAAGACAGATTAACAAAGCTTCTAAATGCATGCCGTGTCCTTCATTCCATTCAACTCCCGTCAGTAGCTCAATGCATGGAGGTGATCGGCTTAATGGTAGCAGCAATGGACATAGTTCCCTTTGCACGCCTACATCTCAGACCGCTGCAATTGTGCATGCTGAGTCAGTGGAATGGGGATTACTCAGATTTGTCCCCCACTCTGAATCTGGATCAAGAGACCAGAAATTCTCTTCTATGGTGGCTTTCTCGGCCACATCTGTCCAGGGGGATGCCGTTCAGCAGGCCGGACTGGACAATTGTAACAACAGACGCCAGCCTTCTAGGTTGGGGCGCTGTCTGGAATTCTCTGAAGGCTCAGGGACAATGGAGTCAGGAGGAAAGTCTCCTGCCAATAAACATTCTGGAATTGAGAGCAGTTCTCAATGCCCTTCTATCTTGGCCCCAGTTAAAGACTCGGGGGTTCATCAGGTTTCAGTCGGACAACATCACGACTGTAGCTTACATCAACCATCAAGGAGGGACAAGAAGCTCCCTAGCAATGATAGAGGTATCAAAGATATTTCGCTGGGCAGAGTCTCACTCTTGCCACCTGTCAGCAATCCACATCCCGGGAGTGGAGAACTGGGAGGCGGATTTCTTGAGTCGCCAGACTCTTCATCCGGGGGAGTGGGAACTTCATCCGGAGGTCTTTGCCCAAATACTTCAACGTTGGGGCAGACCAGAGATAGATCTCATGGCGTCTCGCCAGAACGCCAAACTTCCTCGCTACGGATCCAGATCCAGGGATCCGGGAGCGGTTCTGATAGATGCTTTGACAGCACCTTGGAACTTCAGGATGGCTTATGTATTTCCACCCTTCCCACTGCTTCCTCGATTGATTGCCAAAATCAAACAGGAGAGAGCATCAGTGATTCTAATAGCGCCTGCATGGCCGCGCAGGACTTGGTATGCAGATCTAGTGAACATGTCATCCTGTCCGCCTTGGTCTCTACCTCTAAGACAGGACCTTCTGATTCAGGGTCCATTCAATCATCAAAGTCTAACTTCTCTGAAGCTGACTGCTTGGAAATTGAACGCTTGATTTTATCAAAACGTGGTTTTTCTGAGTCGGTTATTGATACCCTGATACAGGCTAGGAAGCCTGTTACCAGAAAGATTTACCATAAAATATGGCGTAAATACCTATACTGGTGTGAATCCAAAGATTACTCCTGGAGTAAGGTTAGGATTCCTAGGATATTGTCTTTTCTACAAGAAGGTTTAGAAAAGGGTTTATCGGCTAGCTCATTAAAGGGACAGATCTCAGCTCTGTCCATCTTGTTACACAGGCGTCTGTCAGAAAATTCAGACATCCAGGCCTTTTGTCAGGCTTTAACTAGGATCAAGCCTGTGTTTAAAACTGTTGCTCCGCCATGGAGTTTAAACTTAGTTCTTAACGTTTTACAGGGTGTTCCGTTTGAACCCCTTCATTCCATTGATATAAAATTGTTATCTTGGAAAGTTCTATTTTTAATGGCTATTTCCTCGGCTCGAAGAGTCTCTGAGTTATCAGCCCTACATTGTGATTCTCCTTATCTGATCTTTCACTCAGACAAGGTAGTTCTGCGTACTAAACCTGGGTTCTTACCTAAGGTAGTCACTAACAGGAATATCAATCAAGAGATTGTTGTTCCATCCTTGTGTCCAAATCCTTCTTCAAAGAAGGAACGTCTTCTACACAATCTGGATGTAGTTCGTGCCCTCAAGTTCTACTTGCAGGCAACTAAAGAT
Source organism: Bombina bombina (assembly GCF_027579735.1). Taxonomy (NCBI): domain Eukaryota; kingdom Metazoa; phylum Chordata; class Amphibia; order Anura; family Bombinatoridae; genus Bombina; species Bombina bombina. Next base: position 85,910,208 of record NC_069507.1, on the reverse strand, counting down.
TTTCGCCAAACTTCTTCCCTGTTTGTCGTTTATTCTGGACAGAGGAGAGGTCAAAAAGCTTCTGCTACCTCTCTCTCTTTTTGGCTTCGTAGCATAATACGTTTAGCCTATGAGACTGCTGGACAGCAGCCTCCTGAAAGAATTACAGCTCATTCCACTAGAGCTGTGGCTTCCACTTGGGCCTTTAAGAATGAGGCCTCTGTTGAACAGATTTGCAAGGCTGCAACTTGGTCTTCGCTTCATACTTTTTCCAAATTTTACAAATTTGACACTTTTGCTTCTTCGGAGGCTATTTTTGGGAGAAAGGTTCTTCAGGCAGTGGTTCCTTCTGTATAATGAGCCTGCCTATCCCTCCCGTCATCCGTGTACTTTTGCTTTGGTATTGGTATCCCAGAAGTAATGATGACCCGTGGACTGATCACACATAACAGAAGAAAACATAATTTATGCTTACCTGATAAATTCCTTTCTTCTGTTGTGTGATCAGTCCACGGCCCGCCCTGTTTTTTAAGGCAGGTACATATTTTTTAAATTATAATTCAGTCACCACTACACCCTTGGTTTCTCCTTTCTCGTTGGTCTTTGGTCGAATGACTGGAGGTGACGTAGAGGGGAGGAGCTATATAGCAACTCTGCTGGGTGAATCCTCTTGCACTTCCTGTAGGGGAGCAGATAATATCCCAGAAGTAATGATGACCCGTGGACTGATCACACAACAGAAGAAAGGAATTTATCAGGTAAGCATAAATTATGTTATTTGCATTGCTGCTCCTACCTAAGCATGCTTTTTAACAAAGGTTCTCAAGAGAATGAAGTACACTTGATAACTTGTAAACAGGAAAGTTTCTTAAAATTGCATTCTCTTGTCATCTTTTAGATATCCTGATGGCCAACCTTGTGTAAAAGGAGCTGATCTCTGAATTTTTTTTTTTTTTAATAGAAATCCATTACAAAGTTGTTATTCTTGGACCAAATAGCCGCAATTCTGCTGACCATTTAATTTTCCCTTAAAAAGCTCCATTGTGGTGAACAAATTGAATTTGTAACACATTCTTCACAGTGAAAAACATCCCTGGCTAAGTATGCGCTGGGTTCTCTGGTGTTATAATTAAATAGTATAAGTTTTGAAAATGTGTTTATATCTGTAACAATTTATAGTTGTGTGTACGTATTTATACCAATATTTAGTGTCTATGAACTGTAACCTTGTCTGGAATCTAGAGGGACAGTCTACTCCAGAATTTATTTATTTTATTTAAAAGATAGATAAACTTGTATTACCCTTTCCCCAGTTTTGCATAACCAATACAGTTATATTAATATACTTTTTAGCTCTGTGATTACCTTGTATGTAAGCCTCTGCAGACTTCCCCCTTATTTCAGTTCTTTTGACAGACTTGCATTTTAGACAGTCAGTGCCCTCTCATAAGTAACCCCATGGGAGTGAGCACAATGTTATCTATACCGCACACATGAACTAACACCCTCTAGCTGTGAAAAACTATCAAATGCATTCAGATAAGAGGTGGCCTTCAGGGGCTTATAGATTAACAGACAAGCCTACCTAGGTTTAGCTTTCAACTAAGAATACCAAGAGAACAAAGCATATATACTGTGCATATATCATACTATGCATTTTAGTAATAAGCTTCAAAATTTGAAGAGCCCTCATTTTTTTTCACTTTGCTGGCCACCCCAAGTCCAGTTATTTTTTTTTTCATCATTACAGCCGTGGAGGGATCAGCCAATTAAATGGCTAGCGTTCGCTCAGTTGGGAAATGTGAAGGAGCACTGCTGCTCTGCAGTTTCCATAAGGCTTCCAGTGCAGGCTTGCTTACTGTTTTTGCCTCAGTTGTATTCTTATGGGTTATTAAAGAGACCGTAAAGTGAATTGGAAAGCTGTTAAAAATTGTATACATCTGAATCATAAAAATAAGGTGTTTCATATCCCTTTAAGCTTGACTAAGTATATGATATAAATATGTTATTAAAGGGACATTAAACACTAAATACATGCTAGATGGAATGATGCATTCAAAGAAAAGATTAGTCCATGACTAACATGTAGATGTATTTTTTAAAGTTTCATTAGTTGTTTAAAAAGTGACAAAATAAGTGTAAAGTTTTAGTGTCTATAAAACAATGCGAGCTGCCATGTTGTAACTTGTGTTAGCTTGTCTGCTGTGGCCAATTAGAGACAGTTATAAATAGGTCACTAGAGTGTGCAGCCAATGGTTGTGCTGGATTTAACAGTGTTCTGCACTTCCATTTCTAACAGGAACTGAAAGCTCACAATTTCAGAATAGAATTACAGGCAAAGAGGACAAAATAAATAATGAAAGTATATTGCAGAGTTGTTTTATTTTATACAATTTATCATTTTATATTACTATCTCAAAGTGTCTAATGTCCCTTTAAATATGAAGATTTTACAGAACACTATAATACAATAAAAATGCAACTTTAAAGGTACATGGAACCCAATTTTTTTCTTTCATGATTTAGAAAGAACATGCAATTTTAAACAACTTTCTAATTTACTTCTATGATCTAATTTGCTTCATTCACTTTATATCCTTTGCTGAAAAGCATATCTAGATATGCTCAGTAGCTGCTGATTGGTGGCTGCACATAGATATCTCGTGTGATTGGCTCACCCATATGCATTGCTATTTCTTCAACAAAGGATATCTAAAGAATGAAGCAAATTAGATAATAGAAGTAAATTGGAGTGTTTAAACTTGTATTCTTTACCATAATTATGAAAGAAATTTTTTGGGTTTAGTGCCCCTTTAAGTTCAACCACAATAATTTAAAAAAGCTTATGACATTATTTTGCTACAAAATATCCCCATAGACATTAATGGTGCAGTTTCCAAACCCCGAAAAGGGGTTAAATACATGGTTAAAGGAACATTTGTACTGTAAAATGTTCTGTTTAATGTGTCCCCAATGATTTGCTTTACATGCTGGAGGGTATCACATTGTTGATAAATTGCTACTTTACCTTTATCTTATCATTTAAAATAACTAATTTTGCCTGTTAAAACCACTACCCATTATGAAAATATGAATACTTTAATAGAAAAGTTATGCACACGAGAGGCAGCAATCAGTCAAGGTCCTAGTGGGGGGCAGAAGAGATAAGTAATACAATATTGTTTTTCATTTGCTGTCTATGTATTGGCCATTGATTAATGTAAAAAGAGAGAGAAAAGATTAGGAGGTCCGCTGTTTCTGCCGGTTCTACCCATTTATATGTGCATATTCTTGAGAACAGTTGATTGAGGCTTCAGTTAGAAAAAACAGCTATTTCTTCTGTTATGTGTGATCAGTCCACGGGTCATCATTACTTCTGGGATATTAGCTGCTCCCCTACAGGAAGTGCAAGAGGATTCACCCAGCAGAGTTGCTATATAGCTCCTCCCCTCTACGTCACCTCCAGTCATTCTCTTGCACCCAAAGACTAGATAGGAGGTGTGAGAGGACTATGGTGATTATACTTAGTTTTTAGAACTTCAATCAAAAGTTTGTTATTTTACAATAGCACCGGAGCGTGTTATTACCTCTCTGGCAGAGTTTGAAGAAGAATCTACCAGAGTTTTTCTTATGATTTTAACCGGAGTAGTTAAGATCATATTGCTGTTTCTCGGCCATCTGAGGGAGGTAAAAGCTTCAGATCAGGGGACAGCGGGCAGTTGAATCTGCATTGAGGTATGTCGCAGTTGTTATTTTCTGAATGGAATTGATGAAAAAATCCTGCCATACCGTTATAATGAACATGTATGTATACTCTACACTTTAGTATTCTGGGGATGGTATTTCACCGGAATTACTCGGTAAAAGTACATTAAACCTTTTATTAGGTATTTTTCATGTTAAACGTTTTTGCTGGAATGTAGAATCGTTTGCATTAATGAGGTACTGAGTGAATAAGTATTTGGGCATTATTTTCCACTTGGCAGTTTGCTTGTGTTAATTATGACAGTTTCGTTTCTCTCTCACTGCTGTGTGTGAGAGGGAGGGGCCGTTTTTGGCGCTCTTTGCTACGCATCAAAAATTTCCAGTCAGTTTTTCTGCATGATCCGGTTCATCTCTAACAGAACTCAGGGGTCTTCAAACTTCTTTGAAGGGAGGTAGATTCTCTCAGCAGAGCTGTGAGACTTATATAGTGACTGTGATTTTAAACGTTGTTTAAAATTTAATTAGTGTTATTTTACTAATGGGAACAAACCTTTGCTAAAAAGTTGTGTTGTTTGTTAAGAGTGATGCTATAACTGTTTTTCAGTTCATTATTTCAACTGTCATTTAATCGTTTAGTGCTTCTTGAGGCACAGTACGTTTTTATTAAATAATATTGTAACCGAGTTGCATGTTTATTGCTAGTGTGTTAAACATGTCTGATTCAGAGGAAGATACCTGTGTCATTTGTTCCAATGCCAAGGTGGAGCCCAATAGAAATTTATGTACTAACTGTATTGATGCTACCTTAAATAAAAGCCAATCTGTACAAATTGAACAAATTTCACCAAACAGCGAGGGGAGAGTTATGCCGACTAACTCGCCTCACGTGTCAGTACCTGCATCTCCCGCCCGGGAGGTGCGTGATATTATGGCGCCTAGTACATCTGGGCAGCCATTACAGATAACATTACAAGATATGGCTACTGTTATGACTGAAGTTTTGGCTAAATTACCAGAACTAAGAGGCAAGCGTGATCACTCTGGGGTGAGAACAGAGTGCGCTGATAATTCTAGGGCCATGTCTGATACTGCGTCACAGCTTGCAGAGCATGAGGACGGAGAGCTTCATTCTGTAGGTGACGGTTCTGATCCAAACAGATTGGATTCAGATATTTCAAATTTTAAATTTAAATTGGAAAACCTCCGTGTATTACTAGGGGAGGTTTTAGCAGCTCTCAACGATTGTAACGCTGTTGCAATACCAGAGAAAATGTGTAGGTTGGATAAATACTTTGCGGTACCGGCGAGTACTGACGTTTTTCCTATACCTAAGAGATTAACTGAAATTGTTACTAAGGAGTGGGATAGACCCGGTGTGCCGTTCTCACCCCCTCCAATATTTAGAAAGATGTTTCCAATAGACGCCACCACACGGGACTTATGGCAAACGGTCCCTAAGGTGGAGGGAGCAGTTTCTACTTTAGCTAAGCGTACCACTATCCCGGTGGAGGATAGCTGTGCTTTTTCAGATCCTATGGATAAAAAATTAGAGGGTTACCTTAAGAAAATGTTTATTCAACAAGGTTTTATATTACAACCCCTTGCATGCATCGCGCCGATCACGGCTGCGGCAGCATTTTGGATTGAGTCTCTGGAAGAGAACCTTAGTTCAGCTACGCTGGACGACATTACGGACAGGCTTAGAGTCCTTAAACTAGCTAATTCATTCATTTCGGAGGCCGTAGTACATTTAACCAAACTTACGGCTAAGAATTCAGGATTCGCCATTCAGGCACGCAGAGCGCTGTGGCTAAAATCCTGGTCGGCTGATGTAACTTCTAAGTCCAAATTACTTAGTATACCTTTCAAGGGGCAAACTTTATTTGGGCCCGGTTTGAAAGAAATTATTGCTGACATTACAGGAGGTAAGGGCCACGCCCTACCTCAAGACAAAGCCAAAGCTAAGGCTAGACAGTCTAATTTTCGTCCCTTTCGGAATTTCAAAGCAGGAGCAGCGCCAACTTCCACTGCACCAAAACAGGGAGGAGCTGTTGCTCGTTACAGACAAGGCTGGAAGCCTAATCAGTCCTGGAACAAGGGCAAGCAGGCCAGTAAACCTGCTGCTGTCCCAAAGACAGCATGAACCGAGGGCCCCCGATCCGGGACCGGATCTAGTGGGGGGTAGACTCTCTCTCTTCGCCCAGGCTTGGGCAAGAGATGTCCAGGATCCCTGGGCGCTAGAGATCATATCTCAGGGATACCTTCTAGACTTCAAATCCTCTCCCCCAAGAGGGAGATTTCATCTGTCAAGGTTGTCAACAAACCAAATAAAGAAAGACGCGTTTCTACGCTGTGTACAAGATCTATTATTAATGGGAGTGATCCATCCGGTTCCGCGGTCGGAACAAGGACAAGGGTTTTACTCAAACCTATTTGTGGTTCCCAAAAAAGAGGGAACTTTCAGGCCAATCTTGGATTTAAAGATCCTAAACAAATTCCTAAGAGTTCCATCGTTCAAAATGGAAACTATTCGGACAATCTTACCCATGATCCAAGAAGGTCAGTACATGACCACAGTGGATTTAAAGGATGCTTACCTTCACATACCGATTCACAAAGATCATTACCGGTATCTAAGGTTTGCCTTCTTAAACAGGCATTACCAGTTTGTAGCCCTTCCATTCGGATTGGCTACGGCTCCAAGAATCTTTACAAAGGTTCTGGGTGCCCTTCTGGCGGTACTAAGACCGCGAGGAATTTCGGTAGCTCCGTACCTAGACGACATTCTGATACAAGCTTCAAGCTTTCAAACTGCCAAGTCTCATACAGAGTTAGTTCTGGCATTTCTAAGGTCGCACGGATGGAAAGTGAACGAAAAGAAGAGTTCTCTCTTTCCTCTCACAAGAGTTCCATTCTTGGGGACTCTTATAGATTCTGTAGAAATGAAGATTTATCTGACAGAAGACAGATTAACAAAGCTTCTAAATGCATGCCGTGTCCTTCATTCCATTCAACTCCCGTCAGTAGCTCAATGCATGGAGGTGATCGGCTTAATGGTAGCTGCAATGGACATAGTTCCCTTTGCACGCCTACATCTCAGACCGCTGCAATTGTGCATGCTGAGTCAGTGGAATGGGGATTACTCAGATTTGTCCCCCACTCTGAATCTGGATCAAGAGACCAGAAACTCTCTTCTATGGTGGTTTTCTCGGCCACATCTGTCCAGGGGGATGCCGTTCAGCAGGCCGGACTGGACAATTGTAACAACAGACGCCAGCCTTCTAGGTTGGGGCGCTGTCTGGAATTCTCTGAAGGCTCAGGGACAATGGAGTCAGGAGGAAAGTCTCCTGCCAATAAACATTCTGGAATTGAGAGCAGTTCTCAATGCCCTTCTAGCTTGGCCCCAGTTAAAGACTCGGGGGTTCATCAGGTTTCAGTCGGACAACATCACGACTGTAGCTTACATCAACCATCAAGGAGGGACAAGAAGCTCCCTAGCAATGATAGAAGTATCAAAGATAATTCGCTGGGCAGAGTCTCACTCTTGCCATCTGTCAGCAATCCACATCCCGGGAGTGGAGAACTGGGAGGCGGATTTCTTGAGTCGCCAGACTCTTCATCCGGGGGAGTGGGAACTTCATCCGGAGGTCTTTGCCCAAATACTTCAACGTTGGGGCAAACCAGAGATAGATCTCATGGCGTCTCGCCAGAACGCCAAACTTCCTCGCTACGGATCCAGATCCAGGGATCCGGGAGCGGTTCTGATAGATGCTTTGACAGCACCTTGGAACTTCAGGATGGCTTATGTGTTTCCACCCTTCCCGCTGCTTCCTCGTTTGATTGCCAAAATCAAACAGGAGAAAGCATCAGTGATTCTAATAGCGCCTGCATGGCCGCGCAGGACTTGGTATGCAGATCTAGTGGACATGTCATCCTGTCCGCCTTGGTCTCTACCTCTAAGACAGGACCTTCTGATTCAGGGTCCATTCAAACATCAAAGTCTAACTTCTCTGAAGCTGACTGCTTGGAAATTGAACGCTTGATTTTATCAAAACGTGGTTTTTCTGAGTCGGTTATTGATACCCTGATACAGGCTAGGAAGCCTGTTACCAGAAAGATTTACCATAAAATATGGCGTAAATACCTATACTGGTGTGAATCCAAAGATTACTCCTGGAGTAAGGTTAGGATTCCAAGGATATTGTCTTTTCTACAAGAAGGTTTAGAAAAGGGTTTATCGGCTAGCTCATTAAAGGGACAGATTTCAGCTCTGTCCATCTTGTTTCACAGGCGTCTGTCAGAAAATTCAGACATCCAAGCCTTTTGTCAGGCTTTAACTAGGATCAAGCCTGTGTTTAAAACTGTTGCTCCGCCATGGAGTTTAAACTTAGTTCTTAACGTTTTACAGGGTGTTCCGTTTGAACCCCTTCATTCCATTGATATAAAATTGTTATCTTGGAAAGTTCTATTTTTAATGGCTATTTCCTCGGCTCGAAGAGTCTCTGAGTTATCAGCCCTACATTGTGATTCTCCTTATCTGATCTTTCACTCAGACAAGGTAGTTCTGCGTACTAAACCTGGGTTCTTACCTAAGGTAGTCACTAACAGGAATATCAATCAAGAGATTGTTGTTCCATCCTTGTGTCCAAATCCTTCTTCAAAGAAGGAACGTCTTCTACACAATCTGGATGTAGTTCGTGCCCTCAAGTTCTACTTGCAGGCAACTAAAGATTTTCGCCAAACTTCTTCCCTATTTGTCGTTTATTCTGGACAGAGGAGAGGTCAAAAAGCTTCGGCTACCTCTCTCTCTTTTTGGCTTCGTAGCTTAATACGTTTAGCCTATGAGACTGCTGGACAGCAGCCTCCTGAAAGAATTACAGCTCATTCCACTAGAGCTGTGGCTTCCACTTGGGCCTTTAAGAATGAGGCCTCTGTTGAACAGATTTGCAAGGCTGCAACTTGGTCTTCGCTTCATACTTTTTCCAAATTTTACAAATTTGACACTTTTGCTTCTTCGGAGGCTATTTTTGGGAGAAAGGTTCTTCAGGCAGTGGTTCCTTCTGTATAATGAGCCTGCCTATCCCTCCCGTCATCCGTGTACTTTTGCTTTGGTATTGGTATCCCAGAAGTAATGATGACCCGTGGACTGATCACACATAACAGAAGAAAACATAATTTATGCTTACCTGATAAATTCCTTTCTTCTGTTGTGTGATCAGTCCACGGCCCGCCCTGTTTTTAAGGCAGGTGCATATTTTTTAAATTATAATTCAGTCACCACTACACCCTTGGTTTCTCCTTTCTCGTTGGTCTTTGGTCGAATGACTGGAGGTGACGTAGAGGGGAGGAGCTATATAGCAACTCTGCTGGGTGAATCCTCTTGCACTTCCTGTAGGGGAGCAGCTAATATCCCAGAAGTAATGATGACCCGTGGACTGATCACACAACAGAAGAAAGGAATTTATCAGGTAAGCATAAATTATGTTTTCATATATAAACATAAACATGCAATTTTCCATGAATTTTATACTCTGCAGCTACTATAACAAGTAATTTAGAAACACATTGAGGAAACTAATTTAACAGAACAATGTCTCTTTAAGTTTCGGCTGACCAATCATTGCTGAGCTGCTCCTGAACATAGTTGTTGATTGGTGACTGTCTGTAGGTACCATATTCTTTGCATTAGACCAAAAGCAATAAATGAACAGTCTTTTAACGAAATAACAAACAAAACAATGCATAGGGAAAAAGGCAGTTGATTCATTCTTGCAGTTAAAACTGTCGCTCTAAAGATGGAAAACGCTTTACACTGTTCAATAACGATACAGCAATGTCCTTGTGAGTTGATTAATCTCTGTGTCAGCCATTAAGAATGTAAGTTTCACTTTGGGTCTTGACAATCCTGACCTTAAAAAAATAAGTACTAGCTACAGCTTTAATTTTAAGTTTTGGGGCCCATGTCTACATTTAACTACCGCATTATTATATCCTTTTACATAAACTGTTTTGAAAGGAATGTATATGTGTAGTATATGTAAATGTTTGACTCAAGTTTGTAACCATTTTTCTTTGCCACAGCCTTCCCATAGTGATAAAACCTCTAACCTTGAAGTCCTGAAATGGATGAATGATTTGGCAAAAGCCCGGAAGCAACTTAAAGGTACTTCACAATGTAATTTCTTATATGCTTGAAATTAAGTCTTTTTTGTGTTGCTGAATAAAGGATCCCATGAGCACTGGTGAGCTATCTGCCTCTTGCATTCATGCTGCTGCTGTGTATTCAGTTTTGTGTTGCATCCAAGGCCCAATCTTCATGTAATTCTGCTCCTCCCTCTGAATCACATTCTGTTCTCTGTAACTCACTTACTTGCTGGTTCCCTTGCTTCTACATTATTGGTCAGATCAGATGTTCACTTGTTCATGACCCTTTTCTGCAACCCATACAAGTATCTTTCACACACCAGCCTGCTTATTCTTGCCTTAGAACAATATTTCCCAACTCAAGTTCTTAAAGGGACATACAAGCTCCAGTGCAGAGATGAACTACTTGGAGCTAGCTGAAAACATCTGGTAAGCCAGTGACTAGGCTTTTGTGTGTAGCCACCAATCACCAGCAATCTCCCGTTAGTGCACTGTTCCAGCAAAGAACATTTAAATTTAGCATGTTGGGGTCCCTAATAGAGTTAAAGGTACATTAAACACTTTGAGATGGTAATACAAAATGATAAATTGTGTATATATATAAAAAAACAACTCTACAATATGCTTTCATTGTTTATTTCCATCTAAAGGGGAGGAGAGTCCACAGCTTCAATCATTACTTTTGGGAATATAGAACCTGGCCACCAGGAGGAAGCAAAGACACCCCAGCCACAGGCTTAAATACCTCCCCTCATCCCCCAATCATTCTTTGCCTTTCGTCACAGGAGGATGGCAGAGAAGTGCCGAAGATTCGGAGTAGTCTCTTATGGAGGGTAGTACTCTTCAGAATGGGACTGAAATTTTAAGTAGTCCTGTCAGCCTCTCAGTGAGAGCCTGGATGAAAGTTAGAGTCCAGAGATGCAGGAAGAGTCTTTCTGCGAACCCTTCCCAACCCATATTAACAGCTCCACAAGCAATCAGCGTTGACGAGTTTCGATGCCTGCTTTCTGCACTCCAAGTCCATGTCAGGAGCGATGCTTCTACCTGTCACACTTGAAGGGCCATGTTACTGTTCCACGTCGTGGATTCTGGTAAGATTGTTTCATTTTTTTATACATAATGATAACACAGAAGACAGGGTCACAGTGTGGCGCCTTTTATCTTATGGAATCAAGGGCTAATATTCCTAGTAAGGTGATTATTGAACGGGGGGGTTATACATAATATTGTTTATTGAGTTATTGTTGAGTTATGTGCGAGATGTGGCTCTGGCAATGGTGGAACTTCAGGTTGACTTCCGGGAGTATTTTTTGCGACCGGTTTTGGCGCGTTTTCTCCTTAGTGCAGGGGCGGTCCTGTGAGGCATCCCAGGTGACCGGGTGTGACTGTCTCCATTTACTCTGTTGATATGCAGCATAGGAGACAAAGGGGTTTCTGTAGTCCGGGTCATAGGAGGTGGTGAGTGCCCCGGCCATTGGAGGATATAAAGGTGCCTGTTTATTAAGCTAGTCTTGTCCATAATAAAAGTGCAAGCTATGGAGGACTCTGACGCGTTAGAGGGTACTCCCTCTTTAACAAAGTTTATTGTGAAGAGGTTCTTGTAGATCTGCCTGCTCGTATATGTTCCACATGCCTTGATAAAGTTGCGACATCTAAAACTAAAGGAATGCTGCTAAGCGTAGGGTGTATCATGGCGGTCCGGCCCAGGGGTTGCCTATGCCTATGGAAATAACAGAGGCTTTATACGATGACAAGGCCCACTCCGACTCTTCGTAAGAGGCTCCTTCTGGATCGGAGTGAGTGTCATCTTATCCTCCGGCTGCGGAGGAGCCTGACTTTAAGTTTAGGATGGAGAATTTGTGCTTTTTGCTAAAGCAGGTGCTTGCTACTCTGGAGGTTCCGGAAACGAAGCTTCCGGAGCAACCTTCGATTCCTAAGCTTGATAAGGTATACGAGGACAGGGTTGTGCCTCAGACCTTCCCGGTTCCTGTTAAGACGGCCAATATTATTAATAATGAATGGGAGCGTTTAGGTTCTTCCTTTTCCCCTTCTTCCTTTAAGAAACTGTTCCCCGTTCCGGACTCTCAGGTCGAGCTGTGGGGGTCTGTCCCTAAGGTGGATGGTGCTATCTCTACGCTCGCGAATTGGACGACTATTCCTCTCGAGGATAGTTTGTCAGATTTAGCCCATGGATAAAAAGTTGGAAAACATGTTAAGGAAAATGTTTCAGCACACAGGGTTTGTTTTTCAACCGGCAGTGGCTGTAGCCATGGTTTCCGGAGCTGCAACATATTGGTGTGAATCCCTGTATGATATGGTCGAGAGGGAGACTTCCCTCGACGAGATACAGGATAAGATTAAGGCATTGAAGGTCGCCAATTCTTTAATTTGTGACGCCAATATGCAATTTTATTTGCCTGAACGCAAAGGTTTCAGGATTCTCTGTTTTAGCTCGCAGGGCTCTGTGGCTAAAGTCTTGGTCTGCAGATATGACCTCTAAGTCGAGACTGTTGTCTCTGCCTTTTCAAGGAAAGATTCTGTTCGGTCCAGGATTGGATTTGATCATATCCACGGTTACGGGAGGCAAGGGAGCTTTCCTACCGCAGGATAAGAAGGCTAAGCCTAAAGGATCTACTTTTCGTCCCTTTCGCATGGACAAGGCCCAGCGCCAGCAGCCCGCCACAAAAGCGGATCAGTCCAAGGAACTTGGAAACCTGCTCAGTCTTGGAACAAGTCCAAGCAGAACAAGAAGCCTGCTGTAACAATCAACTCACTTGTAATTGTAACTACCAAGATATTATGTAAAATTGAGGATGTGTTACAAGAGTTGAGGATGACAGTACACTATATGCTTTTAGTGAACTGTATAACACTTGTTGTTAATTTTGCCGGACAGCTAGCTCCCAGTAACTGGAGTGTCTATTAGTGGGAGTTGACTTTGGCGGGTATTCGTAGCAATGGATATACAGAGATAAACAGTAGTGCAGTGGTTAATTATATATCAGGATGCAGTTAGTAGAGAGAGATCAGGGTTAAATGCAAGCAGCTTCAGTCTACAAACAGTAGTGCAGAGGTTAATTGTACTTCAGGATGCAGTTAGTAAAGAGAGTTCACGGTTAAATGCAAGCAACTTCACTATACAAATCTTACACTTGTAGTATGTTTAAGAGTACTTCAGAAGAGAGTTGCACAGTCTGTTTATGAAAGTTTATACAGCACCTGTCCAGAAGTCGCTGAATGAGATTTCCCCTTTAAGCAAACAGCAGCTGCTGTGAGTGTGATGTGTGCAGCACAGAGATCCGGTCCCAATGAGCTTGGTGAGCAGTGTGAACGCTGTGGTCCCTGCGTTTCCTGTTTGCTGAGTGGCGTGTCACGCCAGGTTGTTAAGAATACTCACAAGCAGACCCTGGATGGGGGAGGTGTGGAGTGAAGTCCTGCTGCAGATATGTAATGTCAGCTCCGGCTGAAGTAGAGGTATGCTGATAGAAAAGGAAATAAATACACAGTTTAAATCCTGTTATGCTGTAGAAAAGGTAAGGACTGGAACTGTAGCTATTACACTTCAATAAACCAGCAAAGGACCATGGGAGGAAGCAGGTTTATATTGGGTTCAGGTAGGAAGTTAACAAGATGTAAAGGTGGTATATAGTATTTGCTTGACACATTTAAGGTGGAATAGGAGGATCATGACACCCGCTGAGACTAAATCGGCATGAAGGGGTGGCCCCAGACCGGTCTCCGGACCAAGTAGGGGGCAGATTGTCTCTCTTCTCTGAAGCCTGGTTGCAATACGTTCAGGGCCCTTGGGTTCTGGAGGTGGTCGTCCAGGGTTGCAGGATAGGGTTCAGATCCCATCTGCCCAGGGGCAGATTCTTCCTGTCAAACCTGTCTTCAAGACCGGAAAAGAGAGAGGCCTTTCTAGAATGTGTGAGGGATCTCTCCTCTCTAGGTGTTATCATACCAGTACCCAGAGCAGAAAGGGGTCTAGGGTACTATTCAAATCTTTGTGGTTCCAAAGGAGGGTACGCTCCGCCCGATTCTGGACCTAAAGTGTTTAAACAAGTTTCTGGCTGTTCCATCGTTCAAAATGGAAACGATCAGATCTATTTTGCCCCTAGTTCAAGAGGGACAGTTCATGACAAATATAGACTTGAAGGATGCTTACCTTCAGGTTCCAATTCACAGGGACCACTTTAAGTTCCTAAGATTTGCGTTTCTGGACCAACACTTACAATTTGTTGCCCTTCACTTCGGTCTGGAGACGACCCCGAGAGTCTTCATGAAGGTTCTGGGGGCGCTTCTTGCAGTGGCCAGATCCAGGGGCATTTCTGTGGCTCCCTATTTGGACGACATCCTAATCCAGACGCCGTCGTTCAGCCTCACAGAAGATCATTCGAGGGCTCTTCTTTTATTGCTCCAATTACACAGTTGGAAGATCAACTCAGGAAAGAGTGCCCTGGTTCCACACAACAGGGTGGAGTTCTATGTCCATGAAAATATTTCTCACAGATCAACAACGCATGAAGATTGCGTCCACTTGTCTTGCACTTCAGTCCTACTCAAGCCCTTCGGTGGCTCAGTGTTTGGAGATGACCGTGCACATGGTTTCCAGCATAGACGTCATCCCTTTCGCCAGGTTCCATCTCAGACCTCTTCAATTGTGCATGTTGAGACAGTGGAACGGCGATCATTCAGATCTATCACAGATCTTGGTGGATCTGTCCGGGGCATCTGTCCCTGGGGACATCCTTCTTAAGACCGTCCTGGGAGATTGTGACCATGGACGCGAGTCTGGCAGGAGGGGGAGCTGTTTGGGGTGCCAAAATGGCACATGGAAAATAAACCTGGGAGGAGTCTCTCTCTCCTTCCGATAAATATTCTGGAACTTCGAGCAATCTACAATGCTCTGAGGGCGTGGCCTCGTCTGGGGTCTTTCAGATTCCAGACCGACAACATTACCTCGGTGGCTTACATCAACCATCAGGGGGGAAGAAGGCGCTCCCTAGCAATGAGGGAGGTGTCTCGGCTTTTGGAGTGGGTGGAGTCCCACAGCTGCTTGCTCTCAGCGATCCATGTTCCAGGTGTGGACAACTGGAAAGCAGATTTTCTCAGCAGGCAATCCTTCCATCCGGGGGAATAGTCTCTTTACCCCAAAGTATTTGCAGAGATTTGTCTCAGATGGGGAACGCCGGAGATAGATCTCATGGTGTCCAGACTCAATTGCAAGCTACCTCGATACGGGTCGAGGGATCCCCAGGCAGAGCTGATAGATGCCTTAGTGGTGCCTTGGGGATTCAGCATAGGTTACATTTTTCCACCGTTAACACTTCTAACTCGTGTAGTGGAGTGAGCTTCGGCCATCCTGATTGCTCCATCGTGGCCGCAGAGGACGTGGTTTGCGGATCTGGTGGGGATGTCATCCTCTCCGCCATGGAGGTTACCCTGTCGCAGGGATCTGCTTGAACGGAGTCCCTTTCAACATCAAAATCTCGTTTCTCTGTTGCCGACTGCGTGGAGATTGAATGCTTAGTCTTAGCCAAGAGAGGTTTTTCTGAAAGTGTGATTGGCACTCTCTAGTTCAGGCAAGGAAGCCGGTCACTCGTCTCATCTACCATAAGGTGTGGAGGACTTGCTTGTCCTACTGTGAGAAGTACAGATATCCTTGGCACAAGGTGAAGGTATCCAGGATTCTGTCTTTTCTCCAATAAGGTTTGGAGAAGGGTCTTGCCGCCAAGACAGATTTCGGCATTATCAGTCTTGTTGCACAGGAGACTCGCTGAGCTTCCTAACAATCTTTTTTGCAGGCTCTGTCTAGAATCAGGCCTGTTTTTAGGCAGTCTGCTCCCCCATGAAGCTTAAACTTGGTCCTTAATGTATTGCAGAGGGTTCCGTTTGAGCCTATGCATTTTATTGACATTAAGATTCTGTTCTGGAAGGTTCTCTACCAGTTGGCTATTGCATTGGCACGCAGAGTATCTTAGCTGGCTGCCTTGCAATTCGAGCCTCCTTATCTGGTTTTTCATGCGGATAAGGCTGTTCTTCGCACCGGTTTGGGGTTTCTTCCCAAGATGGTGTCTAACCGTAACATCAATCAGGAAATAATTGTTCCTTCTTTGTGTCCTAGCCCTTCTTCTTCCAAGGAGAGGTTTCTTCATAACCTGGATGTGTTTCGTGCCTTAAAGTTCTATCTTCTGGCTACGAAGGATTTCAGACAGTCTACATCTCTTTTTGTGGTGTATTCTGGGAAGCGCAAGGGGCAGAGGGCCTCTTCTACTACTTTGTCCTTTTGGTTGAGGAGCTTGATCCGCTTGGCCTATGAGACAGCGGGACATAAGCCTCCTCAGAGGATCATGGTTTGTTCAACTAGAACTATGGCTTCATCTTGGGCCTTCAAGAATGAGGCCTCTATGGAGCAGATTTGTAAGGCGGCTACCTGGTCCTCCTTACACACTTTTACAATGTCTTACAAAGTTGAAGTTTTTGCTTCTGCGGAAGCTGTTTTGGGGAGAAAGGATTTATAGGCTGTGGTGCCCTCAGATTAGGGTCTGCCTTTTTACCTTCCCGGTTTCATTCAGTGTCCTCTAAAACTTGGGTATATGTTTCCCAAAAGTAATGAATGAAGCCGTGGACTCTCCTCCCCTTTTAGATGGAAAACATAAATTATGCTTACCTGATTATTTTATTTCCATCGTGGGGAGGAGAGTCCACGGCTCCCGCCCGTAACTCCGGTGGGCGGACCTAAATTTATTTTATCTTCTGGCACCATTTATACCCTGATATTTCTACTACTGTTCCCTCGGCAGAATGAGTGGTGGAGGTATTTAAGCCTTTGGCTGGGATGCCTTTGCCTCCTCCTGGTGGCCAGGTTCTATATTTCCAAAAGTAATGAATTAAGCCATGGACTCTCCTCCCCACGATGGAAATAAAATTATCAGGTAAGCATAATTTATGTTTTTGTCCCCTTTTTCTGTAATTCCATTCTGAAATTGTGAGCTTTTCAATTCCTCTTAGAAATTGAAGTGCCTGTATGATTTAGATAGACCATGCAGTTTTAAACCTATTTCCCATATATTTCTGTTATCAAATTTGCTTTGTTCTTAGTATCCTTTGTTGAAGAGTAGGCTCAGAAACAGCAATGCACTTTTGGGAGATAGCTGAACACAACTGTTGATCCAATGAGAAGAGGCCAATGACAATGCAAATATGTGCAGCAGCTGCTCCTGAGCCTAACTAACGCCTAGATTTTGAGTTTGACAGTAGCCGTCAAAAGCAGCGTTAAGGGGTCCTAACGCTGCTTTTTAACGCCCGCTGGTATTTAGAGTCAGGCAGGAAAGGGTCTACCGCGACTCGAGGCTACCGCAGATACCCTTACGTCAATTGCGTATCCTATCTTTTCATTGGGATTTGCCTAACGCTGGTATTACAAGTCTTGGAAGAAGTGAGCAGTAGAGCCTCTACCGACAAGACTCCTACCGTCAAAAAAGTCAGTAGTTAAGAGTTTTATGGTCTAACGCGGGAACATAAAGCTCTTAACTACTGTGCTATAAAGTACACTAACACCCATAAACTACCTATGAACCCCTAAACCGAGGCCCCCCCACATCGCAAACCCTATAATACAATTTTTTAACCCCTAATCTGCCGCTCCGGACACCGCCGCAACCTACAATGTAACTATTAGTTATATTGTAGCTATATTAGGGTTTATTTTATAGGTAAGTATTTCGTTTTAAATAGGAATAATTTATTTAATTATAGTAAAATTATTTAGATTAATTTAAATTATATTTAACTTTAGGGGGTGTTAGGGTTAGACTTAGGTTTAGGGGTTAATAACTTTAATATAGTAGCAGCGACGTTAGGGGCATGAGATTAGGGGTTAATAATTGTAGGTAGGTGGCGGCGATGTTAGGGAGGGCAAATTAGGGGTTAATACAATTTATTATAGTGTTTGCGAGGCGGGAGTGCGGCGGTTTAGGGGTTAATACATTTATTATAGTGGCGGCGAGGTCCGGTCGGCAGATTAGGGGTAAAAAAGTGTAGGTAGGTGGCAGCGACGTTGGGGGGGCAGATTAGGGGGTTATAAATATAATATAGGTGTCGGTGATGTTAGGGGCAGCAGATTAGGGGTTCATAGCGATAATGTAGGTTGCGGCGGTGTCCGGAGCGGCAGATTAGGGGTTAATAATATAATGCAGGTGTCAGCGATAGCGGGGGCGGCAGATTAGGGGTTAATAAGTGTAAGGTTAGGGGTGTTTAGACTCGGGGTTCATGTTAGGGTGTTAGGTGTAGACTTAGAAAGTGTTTCCCCATAGGAAACAATGGGTCTGCGTTAAGAGCTGAGCGCTGCTTATTTGCAGGTGTTAGTTTGTTTTTTTCAGTCATCTCAGCCCCATTGTTTCCTATAGGGATATCGTGCACAAGCACGTTTTTCCAGCTTACCGCTACCGTAAGCAACGCTGGTATTGAGGGTTGAAGTGGAGCTAAATTATGCTCAACGCTCCCTTTTCTGAGGCTAACGCAGCCATTCAGACAACTCGTAATACCAGCGTTGTCTTAAGGGTGCGCTGGGAAAAAAAGGAGCGTTAGCACCGCGGTTCTTTACCGGCTAAACTCTAAATCCAGGCGTAAAAATGGTATTCAGCAAGGATACCAAGAAAACACAAATTTAATAGAAGTAAATTAGACTTTACTGTCCCTTAACTGTATTTTGTTTTGCAATTTTTTTCATGTTGTTGCTTCTTTAACAGAACTTAAACTCAAAATGTCTGAAGATCAAAATGCACCAAATTCTTCACAAAATAGTGTTTATGGCGAAAGGTCTGTACTATCAGTTTCACCAGAACAACACGGAGCTCCAAGTACTTCTAGATCTTCTGTAGAGGAAACTGTAGACACCGTCTGGAAACGTCTAAAGGAAAAGAGACAGTTACTTAATCTCCCTGAGAATTTAAAGGTACAGTATTCTGTTATCCAGCAGTCTGTTTGCACACTGATATTAGTCCTTCCATGACTTTGTTCTTATTTAGTCCTTTATTTATTTTGTGTTAAAGGGGCATGAAACACCTCTTGTGTTTGTGTAAATATTGTGCTTGTCTTAACTAATATAGAGACCAAAAAGTAAGTTCTGTAACCTGCAAATACTACAAATAAAATAGCTGCTTTTAGTGGCGTTACCAAGGGTAGACACTACCCCCTAGCCCAGCATAATCCCCCCCCCCTTGTTCTCCCCTATTTATTACCATGCATCATTTTGCTGCAAAGTACCTCCAGCACCACCCATTTCTGTCCACAACACATGCAGGCTCCTCCCAGCCCCACCCTTCCCATTGTAACCCTGCCCCTCTATCGGCTTATTAACACAAAACAATTGTGGCCATCTGGGAAGCAATCACCTATATTTAAAGGGATATGAAACCAAATGTTTTTTCTTTTTATAATTCAGATAGAACATACAATTTCAAAACATCTTTCTAATTTACTTCCATTATCAAATTTTCTTCCTTCTCTTAGTATCCTTTGTTTTAAAAGCAGTGACATTTGTTAGGAGCGTGCACGTGTCTGGAGCCCTATATGGCATCAATTTTGCAAGAATGTTATCCATTTGCAACAACATTAGATGGCAGCACTATTTCCTGCCATGTAGTTCTCCAGACGCCTACCTACGTATCGCTTCAATAAAGAATATCATGTGAATTAAGCCAATTTGATACTAAAAGTAAATTGGAAACTTTTCTTCTGTTATGTGTGATCAGTCCACGGGTCATCATTACTTCTGGGATATAACTCCTCCCCAACAGGAAATGCAAGAGGATTCACCCAGCAGAGCTGCATATAGCTCCTCCCCTCTACGTCACTCCCAGTCATTCTCTTGCACCCAACAACTAGATAGGATGTGTGAGAGGACTATGGTGATTATACTTAGTTTTTATAACTTCAATCAAAAGTTTGTTATTTTACAATAGCACCGGAGCGTGTTATTGCCTCTCTGGCAGAGTTTGAAGAAGAATCTACCAGAGTTTTTACTATGATTTTAACCGGAGTAGTTAAGATCATATTGCTGTTTCTCGGCCATCTGAGGGAGGTAAAAGCTTCAGATCAGGGGACAGCGGGCAGATGAATCTGCATTGAGGTATGTAGCAGTTTTTATTTTCTGAATGGAATTGATGAGAAAATCCTGCCATACCGTTATAATGACATGTATGTATACTCTACACTTCAGTATTCTGGGGATGGTATTTCACCGGAATTACTCTGTTAAAAGTACATTAAACCTTTTAATAGGTATTTATTATGTTAAACGTTTTTGCTGGAATGTAGAATCGTTTGCATTTTCTGAGGTACTGAGTGAATAAATATTTGGGCATTATTTTTCCACTTGGCAGTTGCTTGTTTTAATTGTGACAGTTTCGTTTCTCTCTCACTGCTGTGTGTGAGGGGGAGGGGCCGTTTTTGGCGCTCTTTGCTACGCATCAAAAAATTCCAGTCAGTTACTCTTGTATTTCCTGCATGATCCGGTTCATCTCTAACAGAACTCAGGGGTCTTCAAACTTCTTTGGAGGGAGGTAGATTCTCTCAGCAGAGCTGTGAGACTTATATATTGACTGTGATTAAAAACGTTGCTCTGTAATTTTTATGTTTCAAATTTAATTATTGTTACTTTACTAATGGGAACAAACCTTTGCTAAAAGTTGTGTTGTTTTTAAGGATTGATGCTATAACTGTCTTTCAGTTCATTATTTCAACTGTCATTTAATCATTTAATCGTTTAGTGCTTCTTTGAGGCACAGTACGTTTTTGTTAAATAAGATTGTAACCAAGTTGCAAGTTTATTGCTAGTGTGTTAAACATGTCTGATTCAGAGGAAGATATCTGTGTCATTTGTTCCAATGCCAAGGTGGAGCCCAATAGAAATTTATGTACTAACTGTATTGATGCTACTTTAAATAAAAGCCAATCTGTACAAATTGAACAAATTTCACCAAACAGCGAGGGGAGAGTTATGCCGACTAACTCGCCTCACGTGTCAGTACCTGCATCCCCCGCCCGGGAGGTGCGTGATATTATGGCGCCTAGTACATCTGGGCGGCCATTACAGATAACATTACAAGATATGGCTACTGTTATGACTGAAGTTTTGGCTAAGTTACCAGAACTAAGAGGCAAGCGTGATCACTCTGGGGTGAGAACAGAGTGCGCTGATAATACTAGGGCCATGTCTGATACTGCGTCACAGCTTGCAGAACATGAGGACGGAGAGCTTCATTCTGTGGGTGATGGTTCTGATCCAAACAGATTGGATTCAGATATTTCAAATTTTAAATTTAAATTGGAGAACCTCCGTGTATTACTAGGGGAGGTTTTAGCGGCTCTTAATGATTGTAACACTGTTGCAATACCAGAAAAATTGTGTAGGTTGGATAAATACTTTGCGGTACCGGCGAGTACTGACGTTTTTCCTATACCTAAGAGACTAACTGAAATTGTTACTAAGGAGTGGGATAGACCCGGTGTGCCGTTCTCACCCCCTCCAATATTTAGAAAGATGTTTCCAATAGACGCCACCACACGGGACTTATGGCAAACGGTCCCTAAGGTGGAGGGAGCAGTTTCTACTTTAGCTAAGCGTACCACTATCCCGGTGGAGGATAGCTGTGCTTTTTCAGATCCAATGGATAAAAAATTAGAGGGTTACCTTAAGAAAATGTTTGTTCAACAAGGTTTTATATTGCAACCCCTTGCATGCATCGCGCCGATTACGGCTGCGGCAGCATTTTGGATTGAGTCTCTGGAAGAGAACCTTAGTTCAGCTACGCTGGACGACATTACGGACAGGCTTAGAGTCCTTAAACTAGCTAATTCATTCATTTCGGAGGCCGTAGTACATTTAACCAAACTTACGGCTAAGAACTCAGGATTCGCCATTCAGGCACGTAGGGCGCTGTGGCTAAAATCCTGGTCAGCTGATGTAACTTCTAAGTCCAAATTACTTAATATACCTTTCAAGGGGCAAACTTTATTTGGGCCCGGTTTGAAAGAAATTATCGCTGACATTACAGGAGGTAAGGGCCACGCCCTGCCTCAAGACAAAGCCAAAGCTAAGGCTAGACAGTCTAATTTTCGTCCCTTTCGGAATTTCAAAGCAGGAGCAGCATCAACTTCCACTGCACCAAAACAGGAAGGAGCTGTTGCTCGTTACAGACAAGGCTGGAAACCTAACCAGTCCTGGAACAAGGGCAAGCAGGCCAGGAAACCTGCTGCTGCCCCAAAGACAGCATGAACTGAGGGCCCCCGATCCGGGACCGGATCTAGTGGGGGGCAGACTCTCTCTCTTCGCCCAGGCTTGGGCAAGAGATGTTCAGGATCCCTGGGCGCTAGAGATCATATCTCAGGGATACCTTCTAGACTTCAAATTCTCTCCCCCAAGAGGGAGATTTCATCTGTCAAGGTTGTCAACAAACCAGATAAAGAAAGAAGCGTTTCTACGCTGTGTACAAGATCTGTTATTAATGGGAGTGATCCATCCGGTTCCGCGGTCGGAACAAGGACAAGGGTTTTACTCAAACCTGTTTGTGGTTCCCAAAAAAGAGGGAACTTTCAGGCCAATCTTGGATTTAAAGATCCTAAACAAATTCCTAAGAGTTCCATCGTTCAAAATGGAAACTATTCGGACAATCTTACCCATGATCCAAAAGGGTCAGTACATGACCACAGTGGATTTAAAGGATGCTTACCTTCACATACCGATTCACAAAGATCATTACCGGTATCTAAGGTTTGCCTTCTTAGACAGGCATTACCAGTTTGTAGCTCTTCCATTCGGATTGGCTACGGCTCCAAGAATCTTCACAAAGGTTCTGGGTGCACTTCTGGCGGTACTAAGACCGCGAGGAATTTCGGTAGCTCCGTACCTAGACGACATTCTGATACAAGCTTCAAGCTTTCAAACTGCCAAGTCTCATACAGAGTTAGTTCTGGCATTTCTAAGGTCGCATGGATGGAAAGTGAACGAAAAGAAGAGTTCTCTTTTTCCTCTCACAAGAGTTCCATTCTTGGGGACTCTTATAGATTCTGTAGAAATGAAGATTTATCTGACAGAAGACAGATTAACAAAGCTTCTAAATGCATGCCGTGTCCTTCATTCCATTCAACTCCCGTCAGTAGCTCAATGCATGGAGGTGATCGGCTTAATGGTAGCAGCAATGGACATAGTACCCTTTGCACGTCTACATCTCAGACCGCTGCAATTGAGCATGCTGAGTCAGTGGAATGGGGATTACTCAGACTTGTCCCCTACTCTGAATCTGGATCAAGAGACCAGAAACTCTCTTCTATGGTGGCTTTCTCGGCCACATCTGTCCAGGGGGATGCCATTCAGCAGGCCGGACTGGACAATTGTAACAACAGACGCCAGCCTACTAGGTTGGGGCGCTGTCTGGAATTCTCTGAAGGCTCAGGGACAATGGAATCAGGAGGAAAGTCTCCTGCCAATAAACATTCTGGAATTAAGAGCAGTTCTCCATGCCCTTCTGGCTTGGCCCCAGTTAAAAACTCGGGGGTTCATCAGGTTTCAGTCGGACAACATCACGACTGTAGCTTACATCAACCATCAAGGAGGGACAAGAAGCTCCCTAGCAATGATGGAAGTATCAAAGATAATTCGCTGGGCAGAGTCTCACTCTTGCCACCTGTCAGCAATCCACATCCCGGGAGTGGAGAACTGGGAGGCGGATTTCTTGAGTCGCCAGACTTTTCATCCGGGGGAGTGGGAACTTCATCCGGAGGTCTTTGCCCAAATACTTCGACGTTGGGGCAAACCAGAGATAGATCTCATGGCGTCTCGAGACCAGAACGCCAAACTTCCTCGCTACGGGTCCAGATCCAGGGATCCGGGAGCGGTTCTGATAGATGCTTTGACAGCACCTTGGAACTTCGGGATGGCTTATGTGTTTCCACCCTTCCCGCTGCTTCCTCGATTGATTGCCAAAATCAAACAGGAGAGAGCATCAGTGATTCTAATAGCGCCTGCATGGCCACGCAGGACTTGGTATGCAGATCTAGTGGACATGTCATCCTGTCCGCCTTGGTCTCTACCTCTAAGACAGGACCTTCTGATACAGGGTCCATTCAAACATCAAAATCTAACTTCTCTGAAGCTGACTGCTTGGAAATTGAACGCTTGATTTTATCAAAACGTGGTTTTTCTGAGTCGGTTATTGATACCCTGATACAGGCTAGGAAGCCTGTTACCAGAAGGATTTACCATAAGATATGGCGTAAATACCTATACTGGTGCGAATCCAAAGGTTACTCCTGGAGTAAGGTTAGGATTCCTAGGATATTGTCCTTTCTACTAGAAGGTTTAGAAAAGGGTTTATCGGCTAGCTCATTAAAGGGACAGATCTCAGCTCTGTCCATCTTGTTACACAGGCGTCTGTCAGAAAATCCAGACGTCCAGGCCTTTTGTCAGGCTTTAGCTAGGATCAAGCCTGTGTTTAAAACTGTTGCTCCGCCATGGAGTTTAAACTTAGTTTTTAACGTTTTACAGGGTGTTCCGTTTGAACCCCTTCATTCCATTGATATAAAATTGTTATCTTGGAAAGTTCTGTTTTTAATGGCTATTTCCTCGGCTCGAAAGAGTCTCTGAGTTATCAGCCTTACATTGTGATTCTCCTTATCTGATTTTTCACTCAGACAAGGTAGTTCTGCGTACTAAACCTGGGTTCTTACCTAAGGTAGTCACTAACAGGAATATCAATCAAGAGATTGTTGTTCCATCCTTGTGTCCAAATCCTTCTTCAAAGAAGGAACGTCTTCTACACAATCTGGATGTAGTTCGTGCCCTCAAGTTCTACTTGCAGGCAACTAAGGATTTTCGACAAACGTCTTCCCTGTTTGTCGTGTACTCTGGTCAGAGGAGAGGTCATAAGGCTTCGGCTACCTCTCTCTCCTTCTGGCTTCGTAGCATAATTCGTTTAGCCTATGAGACTGCTGGACAGCAGCCTCCTGAAAGAATTACAGCTCATTCTACTAGAGCTGTGGCTTCCACTTGGGCCTTTAAGAATGAGGCCTCTGTTGAACAGATTTGCAAGGCTGCAACTTGGTCTTCGCTTCATACTTTTTCCAAATTTTACAAATTTGACACTTTTGCTTCTTCGGAGGCTATTTTTGGGAGAAAGGTTCTTCAGGCAGTGGTTCCTTCTGTATAATGAGCCTGCCTATCCCTCCCGTCATCCGTGTACTTTTGCTTTGGTATTGGTATCCCAGAAGTAATGATGACCCGTGGACTGATCACACATAACAGAAGAAAACATAATTTATGCTTACCTGATAAATTCCTTTCTTCTGTTGTGTGATCAGTCCACGGCCCGCCCTGTTTTAAGGCAGGTAAATATCTTTTAAATTATACTCCAGTCACCACTTCACCCTTGGTTTCTCCTTTCTCGTTGATTCTTGGTCGAATGACTGGGAGTGACGTAGAGGGGAGGAGCTATATGCAGCTCTGCTGGGTGAATCCTCTTGCATTTCCTGTTGGGGAGGAGTTATATCCCAGAAGTAATGATGACCCGTGGACTGATCACACAACAGAAGAAAGGAATTTATCAGGTAAGCATAAATTATGTTTTTTAAAATTGTATGCACTGTCTCAATCACAAAATACGTTTTTGGGGATTTCATATTTCTTTAATTTCTTTCCTATGGCATGGAGAGTCAACAAAACATTCTAATTATTAGTGGGATATTAACTCCTGGCCAGCAGGAGGAGGCAAAGAGCACCCCAGCAGAGCTGTTAATTATCACTTCCCTTACCCATAACCCCCAATCATTCTCTTTGCCTTGATCATGGGAAGATGGCAAAGATGGTGTCTGAAGATTTTAATCCTTTTAATGGGTTTTGCTCTACGCTCACTTTTTTTCACGTTTGTAAAAACCCGTAATACCAGCGCTGTCTGTAAGTGAGCGGTGAGCATAAACTGCTCGTTAGCACCGCACCCCTCCTAACGCAAAACTTGTCATCTAGATGTTAGGTTGGGGATTTTTGCTTTTTGACCTCTCGCAAGAGAGGATGATACAGAGCACAATTTTTAAAATAAAACCAAGAGGAGGTGTAATCTCCTGTGAAATAAAAAGTTAAAAATAAAACTTTTTTTCTAATTTTTAAAATATTTTATGAATCAATTCTGAATGAAAAAAACTTTAGTTATGATAAATAAAACTCTCATTCTAGGGGTCTTACATATTCCATTTAAATGTCTTTTATGTGACATTTTGCAGGGAAATCAAAATCATGAACATTCCAATCCATTAAAAAAAACAGTAGAACATCCAATGCACCGCATGGTGTTGTAATGGCATTGCATAACTGCATTTCAAATTTATTAAAGGGACATCAAACACTTTGAGATGTCAATATAAAATGATAAATTGTATATATAAAAAAACTCTGCAATATACTTTCATTCTTTATTTTGTCCCCCTTTCCTGAAATTCCTTGCTGAAATTGTGAGCTTTTCAGTTCCTCTTAGAAATAGAAGTGCAGAACAGTTATATTCCACACAGTCATTGGCTGGACACTCTAGTGACATATTTATAACTGCCCCTAATTGGCCACAGCAGAGAAGGTAACCTAAGTTACAACCTGGCAGCTCCCATTGTTTTATAGACACTGAAACTTTACATTTATTTTGTCAATATTTAAACAGCTAATGAGATTTAAAAAAATACATCTACATGTTAGTCATGGACTAATCTTTTCTTTGAATTCATTATTTTATCTAGCATTTATTTAGTGTTTAATATCCCTTTTTTATAAGCATTTTTGCACTATGCTTTGAGTATACCCAGGTATGCCACGTGCATTTGCATCTGATGCACGCACAGGTTTCAAGCTTGCTATTGTGTTCGAAGTGTGTGAATATTGCCTACCTCTGAAGAAATAAGCCAAAAATAGAACTAAATTCTTACAACACATCTTAATTCTCATATACATTTTGGTATCTTGCTAGTGAGTTTTTTTTTATGCTTATGAGGCATGTCCACTAATAAAACTTGGGAGTTTTCCTTGACAGCCAGTGAGCAGTTAGTCCTTAAAGGGACATGAAACAAATGAATTTCCTTCAAGATTCAGATGGAGCATACAGTTTATTTAAAACTTTTGTTTTCAATTTATTTCTGTTATCACAGTTACTTTGTTCCCCCTAAACCCTTTGTTGAACAGCATACCTGGATAGGCTCAGGTGGGTGCATGATAAAAAAGCACTTTGTGACCGCAGTTTAGCAAGTGTTATATATTGTGCAAATTTTCTCCACTTTAGTATTTAACAGTATATAACAACTGCAGCTATATAGTACTCCAGACACATGCATGCCTCCTAAACCTACCTACATGTTTTTCAACAAAGGATACAAAGGGAACAAAGAAAATATGATAATAGAAGTAAATTTAAAAAGAAGTTTTTTAATTGTATCCTGAAATGTATGGGAATCATGTCCCTTTAAGCATCAGGTGTATACAGAAATTCACAAGCGTGGTACATGATGATAGCACATTGCACATTCTACCTATTCGTTATCTTTCAAACAAACCCGAGTAAAGAAATACCAAAATGTGATTTACACATTATTATACAATCTGGTTATTAATATATAAATAAAAAATACATAATACTATGATTTTTACTTTTATGCCATTTAAGTTTAATAGCTAAATAACTAAAATATATATTTGGGCCTAGGTAGTAATTTGGGTAGGGTCAGCATATGTTTAGAGGTATTTCAATAGCACAATACCTCTCCTATCATTATTAAAAATCATTGTCATGGCTGCTTTTTTTATTTTATTTTTTTCACTCAGGTTTTCTCTTAAGGGGACGTTACATAATTTGTTTTTGTATGTTGCTTTAAAAAATTATATCTATAGAAAATTCACAGCGCTAAAAAATGTGCTACTTTATTTTTTTTTTTTTTAAACACCTTGTGGCGTATGGGATTGCTCACCAATGTGAGTTTTACTATCAGCCAGTGAGGTTCAGTTGTGCACAAAACGTACATTACCTGCTAGATTCATTATCAGTTTAAATGTTTAGCATAAACTTTTCATGTGCACGTAAGAATTTGTTAGTTTAACCCCTTAACGACCGAGGACGTGCAGGGTACGTCCTCAAAAAAAAAAAAAGGCAGTTAACGCCTGAGGACGTACCCTGCACGTCCTCGGTGTGGAAAGCAGCTGGAAGCGATCCTGCTCACTTCCAGCTGCTTTCCGGTTATTGCAGTGATGCCTCGATATGGAGGCATCCTGCAATAACCGTTTTAAGCCATCCGGTGCAGAGAGAGCCACTCTGTGGCCCTCTCTGCACCGGAGATCAGTGGCTTACAGCGTTGGTGGGTGGGAGCCGGACCGGGAGGCGGGTGGCGGCCATCGATGGCCCTAGTGGTGTGGAGGGGGGCGGGATCGTGGGCGGGGATGCCAGGGGGCGCACACTGACGCGGGCGCGTGCATGGGAGGGTGGGGGCGGGCGCGTGCATGGGAGGGTGGGGGCGGGCGCGTGCATGGGAGGGTGGGGGCGGGCGCGTGCATGGGAGGGTGGGGGCGGGCGCGTGCATGGGGAGAGAGCGGGTGGGAACCGCTACACACAGAAAAAATAGTGTAGGAAAATGGAAAAAAATAGTATAAAAAAATAAACAAAGCGGGGTTGGTCTGTGGGGAGGGGGAAGCTACACTACAGAAAAAGCGGGCAAAAAATAAAAAAAAACATATTTTTTTGCAAACTGGGTACTGGCAGACAGCTGCCAGTACCCAAGATGGCCCCCAATAAGGCAGAGGGGAGGGTTAGACAACGGTTTTGGGGGGGATCAGGGAGGTTGGGGTTAAGGGGGGGGATCCTACACAGTAGCATATGTAAATATGCTAAAAAAATGTTTATTATTTTTAAAAACCCTTTTATTTTAGTACTGGCAGACTTTCTGCCAGTACTTAAGATGGCGGGGACAATTGTGGGGTGGGGGAGGGAAGGGAGCTGTTTGGGAGGGATCAGGGGGTGGGATGTTTCAGGTGGGAGGCTGATCTCTACACTAAAGCTAAAATTAACCCTACAAACTCCCTAATTAACCCCTTCACTGCTAGCCATAATACACGTGTGAGACGCAGCAGCATTTAGCGGCCTTCTAATTACCAGAAAGCAACGCCAAAGTCATATATGTCTGCTATTTCTGAACAAAGGGGATCCCAGAGAAGCATTTACAACCATTTGTGCCATAATTGCACAAGCTGTTTGTAAATGATTTCAGTGAGAAACCTAAAATTGTGAAATATTTTACGGTTTTTTTTTTTATTTGATCGCATTTGGCAGTGAAATGGTGGCATGAAATATACCAAAATGGGCCTAGATCAATACTTGGGGTCGTCTACTACACTACAGCTAAAATTAACCCTACAAGCTCCCTAAAAGCTCCCTAATTAACCCCTTAACTGCTGGGCATAATACACGTGTGGTGCGCAGTGGCATTTAGCGGCCTTCTAATTACCAAAAAGCAATGCCAAAGCCATATATGTCTGCTATTTCTGAACAAAGGGGATCCCAGAGAAGAATTTACAACCATTTATGCCATAATTGCACAAGCTGTTTGTAAATAATTTCAGTGAGAAACTGAAAGTTTGTGAAAAAATTTGTGAAAAAGTGAACGATTTTTTTGTATTTGATCGCATTTGGCGGTGAAATGGTGGTATGAAATATACCAAAATTGACCTAGATCAATACTTTGGGATGTCTACTAAAAAAATGTATATACATATCAAGGGATAGTCAGGGATTCCTGACAGATATCAGTGTTCTAACGTAACTAGCGATAATTTTGAAAAAAAAAATGGTTTGAAAATAGCAAAGTGCTACTTGTATTTATGACCCTATAACTTGCAAAAAAAGCAAAGAACATGTAAACATTGGGTATTTCTAAACTCAGGACAAAATTTAGAAACTATTTAGCATGGGTGTTTTTTGGTGGTTGTAGATATGTAACAGATTTTGGGGGTCAAAGTTAGAAAAAGTGTGTTTTTTTTTTTTCCATTTTTCCTCATATTTTATAAAAATTTTTATAGTAAATTATAAGATATGATGAAAATAATGGTATCTTTAGAAAGTGCATTTAATGGCGAGAAAAACGGTATATAATATGTGTGGGTACAGTAAATGAGCAAGAGGAAAATTACAGCTAAACACAAACACCGCAAAAATGTAAAAATAGCCTTGGTCCCAAACGGACAGAAAATGGAAAAGTGATGTGGTCATTAAGGGGTTAATGTATCTTTAACCTGGATGACTGTCTACTTCCTTCCTTGCCCTGCAGAAAGGTATCTCACCTTCCCTTTCCCGTGTGAGCATATTTCCCATATTTCTTTGCTCGATTACTTCTGTTTGTTGCCCCATATCCATTATACTTTCTGACCGATTCTCATCTTTTCTACCCTGTTTCCCCCCACTAATGCCCTGACTGGCTGAATCCCTCTTCCCTTACATCATGATGGACTTTCTTCTCTTCTAAGGCCAGTTGACTCTGTGCACCTGGCTGACTGATTCCTTCCATCCTTGTGCTGTCTGGATCCTTTTAGATGTTGATGATCTTGACTCCCTTATCCATTGAGCTTATGTTTGGCTAACATCCACATCTTTGTGTACCTTAGCTGGCTGACTCCTTTTTCTTGACCAAGTGACTTTTTTCCCTCTCTTGCCATGGCTAGCTGGCATCCTCTTCATTTGACATAACTTTATATCTTGCCTTTGCTAACTTTCACTTTTCTTACTAGTTGATTCCTCCTTCCTTTCCCCTGGTTGACTAATTCCTTCTATCCTTCACTTGGCTGGTATAGGGTCTCTTCTTTTGCTTTGTCTTGCTGACTCATTCTCATTTGTCCTTGCTGGTTCCTTTATCACTTGCCTAGGGTGGCAGGCTTCCCACTCCTATGCAGTGGCTGTGTAATTCCCTACTTTCTGGCTCCCTTTTCTCCTGGTTGGCTGACACCCTCTTCTTTGGTCTGGCTTGCTGACTTACACCTTTTGTCCTGGCTGACTGGAGTCCTCCTTTGTACCAACTGGCTGACTCCTTCCCTTTTCCCCTTGATTTGCTTCTTATCACTTGACCAGACTTCCTCCTTTAACATGCTCTTGCTGGCTGACTTCTGCCCTTGCCCATACTGATGTCTTCATTTGCCCTAACTAGGTGACTTCCTTATTTGCCCTGTTTTGATTAACTTCCTCTTCTTTTCCCCTAGGTAGCTGACTTCCTTATTTGCCCTCTTTGACTGATTTTCTCTTCTTTTCCCCTAGTTGGCTGACTTCCTCCTTTGCTGTAGTTGACTTAATCCCTCTATCTTTGCACTGGCTAGCTGACTCCCCTCCTTTTCTCTGCCTGACTGACCCTTCTCCTATGCACTGATTGACACTCACTGTCTGATTCTGCTGTTTGCGCTGATTAGGCCACCGTCCCTCCCTCTTTATTCAGTTTCTTTAAACATATGAGTTTATTCTTCTTAAAGGGACACTGAACCCAGATTTTTTCTTTTGTGATTCAGATAGAGCATGCAATTTTAGGCAACTTTCTAATTTACTCCTATTATCAAATGTTCTTCATTCTCTTGGTATGTTTATTTGAAAAGCAAGAATGTAAGTTTAGATGCCGGCCCATTTTTGGTGAACAAACTGGGTTGTCCTTGCTGATTGGACAGCACCAATAAACAAGTGCTGTCCATGGTCTGAACCAAAAATTTGCTGGCTCCTTAGCTTAGATTCCTTCTTTTTCAAATAAAGATAGCAAGAGAATGAAGAAAAATTGATAATAGAAGTAAATTAGAAAGTTGCTTAAAATTGCAGGCCCTATCTAGATCATTAAAGAAAAAAATTGGGTTCAGTGTCCCTTTAACCTAAAAGAGTATACAAAAAAACTGTCTCTTAACGCTTTATATGTGTGATAGTGATGACACAATGGATTGAAAATTATCTCTAGAATATGGGTTCTCATCTGTGTGGTAATGTGTAATAGTACATAAGATTTAGGGCTAGATTACAAGTGGAGGGCTAAATTATCACATCATTTGCCTGTTGGCGTGCGCGGGATAAATAAACAGCCATTATAAGTGCAACCCGAGCGTAACCCGACGTGCATAAAAAAGCTTACTTCTAGCGCAGTTAACGTTTGAGCGGGGGCGTTGTAATCTGGCCCTTAGATTCTAATTGGTTAGGCAAGAGAAGCAACTTATAATAAATAGTCTTTTCACTTGGCAACAAACTGGTTAAATATTGATGAAGGCTTGCTAAAATGTTTTAACTCAATTTTTTTTAGTTAAATAATCAATTCTTGATCTGTCTGATTAACAATTTCACATTTGTGACATATTTTCAAACAGTAGTAATCATGAACAAACAAACTGATAATAATGTTTTACTTTTGTTCCATCGGTTAAAAGTGTGACTTAAGCAACATTTTTTAACGTTTCATTAAATTAACATACAGTGGTGTTTTATTAAAATTTGAATAAATGTGTGAATACGTAAAAATTTTATTTATTTTTTTTTTAAATAAAAGTCAAGAAAAGCTATGTGAAGTATGCCAAAACTGTCTTCATAAGGGTTGTTAAATTAGGTAAACCTAAGAAATCATGTGAAGCTTTTTTAAAAAATAAATAAAACAAATCTAATGGATTAGAATATTGCATGTGAGGGGTATTGCTATGTTGCCTGATGGGTTTGAATGGCTTCAATTTTGAAAATCTCTGGAAAACTCATTTGAAGATATATTTTGTCAGATTGAAATGTGGGACAAAACTCTATTACACTGTCATGAGTACACCTGAGCTTGGGTGGGGTGCTTTAACCAATGGAAGATGGTCAGTCTCCCTGTATTTATAAATATAAATACAAATACACACCTTACAAAAAGTTTATATACATCTTTGGGAGTGCTGCCAATGAGACCAAATAGTTACACAAAACAGAGGGTACTGGCGCACATCCATTTGCCTGCAAAAAACACCTATGCTTTTATATTAATAACTGGGATCTTATTCACACAATATGGCCATATTCTGCTTAGCCAGTCACCAACTTACAAGGTGTCCCAAATGTTGACTGGCCCTAACACTACAGAACTTTACCTTAATGGGCTGAATCATTTCTACTTTTTCTCTTTTATAATGCTGTGACCCCCTTTATAGTTCACAGAAAGACCCCACAACTCTAACCCTATGGATGTGTATTGTGCTGTATAAGTTTGCCGCTTCTTGGTTGCTTTAGTGAGTGTGTTTTTGGCTTGTTGAATAAAGTGTGATACATTTTCACTTGGCTTACTGCACTTAGATCTCCCTTGTGTGGCGCTTCTGCTTTTTTGCCATAACAGAGATGTGTGTGTGTGTGTGTGTGTGTGTATATATATATATATATAATCAGACAATGTATGATGATTAGGAAAAGAAACATACTAGCATTGAAAAATAAAACCCAACAAGGAGGGTTAAACTCTTATGACTCAGATAAAGCACATACTTTTAGACAACTTTTCAATTCACTTCCATTATCTAAACCCTCATATTATTTTTATATGCACACTTTCTGAGGCATCAGATCCTACTGAGCATGTGCAAGATTCACAGACTATACGTATATGCATTTTATGATTGGCTGATGGCTGTCACATGATGCAGTGGGAGGGAAAATAGAACTAACTTTAAAACTTGTCTGAAAAAAATCTTCTACTCCATTTTAAATTTAAATTCAAAAGTGCTTTTGCATTGTCTTTTTATAATGCATTTACTGATTATGCTATTCTACTGTGCTTAGTGGTCCTTTAAAGGGACAGTCAAGTAAAAAAAAAACTTTCATGAGTTAAATATAGGGCATGTAATTTTAAACAACTTTCCATTTTACTTTTATCAATTTTGCTTTGTTCTCTTGGTATTCTTAGTTGAAAGCTAAACCTAGGAGGTTCATATGCTAATTTCTTAGACCTTGAAGACCGCCTCTAATCTGAAAGCATTTTGACAGTTTTTCACCACTAGAGGGCGTTAGTTCATGTGTTTCATATAGATAACATTGAGCTCAGGCATGTGAAGCTCCTAGGAGTGAGCACTGATTGGCTAAAATGGATGTCTGTCAAAAGAACTGAAATAAGGGGGCAGTTTGCAGAGGCTTAAATACAAGGTAATTACAGAGGTAAAAAATGTATTTATATAACTGTGTTGGTTATGCAAAACTGGGGAATGGGTAATAAAGGGATATCTACCTTTTTAAACAACAAACATTCTGGTGTTGACTGTCCCTTTAAGAAAGAGACATTAGTAATAAAGAGGAAATATGATGAAGCTTTAGAGGCTAATGCTTTGGTCGTATCTGTGTCTCACCGGTTACTTGCAAGTAAACAATGACTGCTGCATAATTTACCTGTACAAATGGAAATAGAAATAAATGTTTTATTGATTTGCTCTGAGGAACATGTAATACACTCCATTTATAAATGGTGTCAATATCAAACTCTCCTCTCATTTAGGATGGCATAAAAAGCCTGCAATGTGTATAGGAATATAGGCTACATCTATTTTCTTTTAGTCTACAACTTATACTACCAAGAATGATGCATCTCAAATGTGAGATGCAGAATATGTTTATGCCCATATTGTTATTTACAAAAAAGTATTTTATGCCAGAAGTACTGTAGTTTTGCAGTCCTTGTCATCAAGATAAATAGAATTAAATGCAAACTTACAAAAGCAACCTCTTTCCAACTGGTATGGTGAAAGCCCTCAAAGTACAGCGTTCCTTCTCTCTCCCTCCTCGCTAATCAGATGGATAAGGCAGATGCATAACACTTATTGAAGAAATATGGGAGCAAAAATGTAACTTTTATGATTCAGGTAGAGCGTAAAATTTAACAAAAAAATTACAAATTTAAGTTTCTGTTCATGTATTTGTTGTTGACACTTAGATCTTGTTAATCTGAAGCTCTCCGTTCTAGTGAGATTATCTAAGAAGTCTCATCAGTACTGAGAGGTCCTTTAAAGAATTTTAGAAAGTTATATTTTAGTTCCAGAGTTGTTTATCTCATGTAGAGCTCTGGATGCGAAGGAGAGACATATACTGTTCATTATAATATAATGCTATAAAAACACCCAAACATTTTGCAAGATTTCTCTCCAATCCACCAAGATTTTGACCATCAGGCCCTAAGAGTTCCTTTCCATCAGAGCATACTGAGATAGGTTCAGGAGAGTATGTATAACATTGTTAGAAACACTGTTGCAATACAGTGCTCAAGACACGTGCACGCTCCAGAGCTTATCCCAATATGCTATCATAGTCTACACTCTATGTGTATCACTGCTTTGTGGTCTCTATACATTCTATGTTAAACTTGAAAAGCTTCCAAATCCAGCAAATATCACTGGCCAATATATTTGTGACAATGTCACTAGTTTCTTGTTAACCAATCCATATACATAAAATGCTTCTCTATAAAAAGGTTTCTTTTGCATAACATATAATGCATAAGGATGGCTCAAATACTGTTGCAGCTTTAAAGAAACAGTGTACTTTACAATTGTTTCCCCTATAATGTCTTCCCAATGATTCATTTTACCAGCTGGAGGAATAGCACATTTACCTTTTTATTTTATTATTTGAAATAGCTGTTATTGCCTGTTTAAACAGCACCCTATTTATTAAAAATTCAATACTGCAGTAATAATTACAGAGAAGATATGTAAACAAGATCTAGCAGAAGAAATTAGCCTCAATGTGGGGGTGGGAGAGAGAGTTAATAAAATGTAAATGTTCAATTGTTATCTCAGACACAGCTAGATAAGGAACCTTTTTTATGTGGAGTGATAAGACAATGCTATCTGCTCTCTCTGCAAACTCTTTGTGGTTTTAAATAGCAAAAATGGCTATTTCTCCAACATAGGTGTGTCCGGTCCACGGCGTCATCCTTACTTGTGGGATATTCTCTTCCCCAAAAGGAAATGGCAAAGAGCCCAGCAAAGCTGGTCACATGATCCCTCCTAGGCTCCGCCTACCCCAGTCATTCTCTTTGCCGTTGTACAGGCAACATCTCCACGGAGATGGCTTAGAGTTTTTTAGTGTTTAACTGTAGTTTTTATTATTCAATCAAGAGTTTGTTATTTTGAAATAGTGCTGGTATGTACTATTTACTCAGAAACAGAAAAGAGATGAAGATTTCTGTTTGTATGAGGAATATGATTTTAGCAACCGTCACTAAAATCCATGGCTGTTCCACACAGGACTGTTGAGAGCAATTAACTTCAGTTGGGGGAACAGTGAGCAGTCTCTTGCTGCTTGAGGTATGACACATTCTAACAAGACGATGTAATGCTGGAAGCTGTCATTTTCCCTATGGGATCCGGTAAGCCATGTTTATTACGATCGTAAATAAGGGCTTCACAAGGGCTTATTAAGACTGTAGACTTTTTCTGGGCTAAATCGATTCATTATTAACACATATTTAGCCTTGAGGAATCATTTTATTTGGGTATTTTGATATAATAATATCGGCAGGCACTGTTTTAGACACCTTATTCTTTAGGGACTTTCCCAAAGCATAGGCAGAGCCTCATTTTCGCGCCGGTGTTGCGCACTTGTTTTTGAGAGGCATGGCATGCAGTCGCATGTGAGAGGAGCTCTGATACTTAGAAAAGACTTTCTGAAGGCGTCATTTGGTATCGTATTCCCCTTTGGGCTTGGTTGGGTCTCAGCAAAGCAGATACCAGGGACTGTAAAGGGGTTAAAGTTCAAAACGGCTCCGGTTCCGTTATTTTAAGGGTTAAAGCTTCCAAATTTGGTGTGCAATACTTTTAAGGCTTTAAGACACTGTGGTGAAAATTTGGTGAATTTTGAACAATTCCTTCATGTTTTTTCGCAATTGCAGTAATAAAGTGTGTTCAGTTTAAAATTTAAAGTGACAGTAACGGTTTTATTTTAAAACGTTTTTTGTACTTTGTTATCAAGTTTATGCCTGTTTAACATGTCTGAACTACCAGATAGACTGTGTTCTGAATGTGGGGAAGCCAGAATTCCTATTCATTTAAATAAATGTGATTTATGTGACAATGACAATGATGCCCAAGATGATTCCTCAAGTGAGGGGAGTAAGCATGGTACTGCATCATTCCCTCCTTCGTCTACACGAGTCTTGCCCACTCAGGAGGCCCCTAGTACATCTAGCGCGCCAATACTCCTTACTATGCAACAATTAACGGCTGTAATGGATAATTCTGTCAAAAACATTTTAGCCAAAATGAACACTTATCAGCGTAAGCGCGACTGCTCTGTTTTAGATACTGAAGAGCATGACGACGCTGATAATAATGTTTCTGAAGGGCCCCTAACCCAGTCTGATGGGGCCAGGGAGGTTTTGTCTGAGGGAGAAATTACTGATTCAGGGAACATTTCTCAACAAGCTGAACCTGATGTGATTACATTTAAATTTAAGTTGGAACATCTCCGCATTCTGCTTAAGGAGGTATTATCCACTCTGGATGATTGTGACAAGTTGGTCATCCCAGAGAAACTATGTAAAATGGACAGGTTCCTAGAGGTGCCGGGGCTCCCAGAAGCTTTTCCTATACCCAAGCGGGTGGCGGACATTGTTAATAAAGAATGGGAAAGGCCCGGTATTCCTTTCGTCCCTCCCCCCATATTTAAAAAATTGTTTCCTATGGTCGACCCCAGAAAGGACTTATGGCAGACAGTCCCCAAGGTCGAGGGAGCGGTTTCCACTTTAAACAAACGCACCACTATACCCATAGAGGATAGTTGTGCTTTCAAAGATCCTATGGATAAAAAATTAGAAGGTTTGCTTAAAAAGATGTTTGTTCAGCAGGGTTACCTTCTACAACCAATTTCATGCGTTGTCCCTGTCGCTACAGCCGCATGTTTCTGGTTCGATGAGCTGATAAAGGCGGTCGATAGTGATTCTCCTCCTTA
The DNA here is from genome assembly GCF_027579735.1 of Bombina bombina. Classification (NCBI taxonomy): domain Eukaryota; kingdom Metazoa; phylum Chordata; class Amphibia; order Anura; family Bombinatoridae; genus Bombina; species Bombina bombina. The sequence continues at coordinate 85,872,400 of NC_069507.1, read as the reverse complement.
TGAGGAGATTATGGACAGAATCAATGCTCTCAAATTGGCTAATTCTTTTACCCTAGACGCCACTTTGCAATTGGCTAGGTTAGCGGCTAAGAATTCTGGGTTTGCTATTGTGGCGCGCAGAGCGCTTTGGTTGAAATCTTGGTCGGCTGATGCGTCTTCCAAGAACAAGCTACTTAACATTCCTTTCAAGGGGAAAACGCTGTTTGGCCCTGACTTGAAAGAGATTATCTCTGATATCACTGGGGGTAAGGGCCACGCCCTTCCTCAGGACCGGCCTTTCAAGGCAAAAAATAAACCTAATTTTCGTCCCTTTCGTAGAAACGGACCAGCCCAAAGTGCTACGTCCTCTAAGCAAGAGGGTAATACTTCTCAAGCCAAGCCAGCTTGGAGACCAATGCAAGGCTGGAACAAGGGAAAGCAGGCCAAGAAACCTGCCACTGCTACCAAGACAGCATGAAATGTTGGCCCCCGATCCGGGACCGGATCTGGTGGGGGGCAGACTCTCTCTCTTCGCTCAGGCTTGGGCAAGAGATGTTCTGGATCCTTGGGCGCTAGAAATAGTCTCCCAAGGTTATCTTCTGGAATTCAAGGGGCTTCCCCCAAGGGGGAGGTTCCACAGGTCTCAGTTGTCTTCAGACCACATAAAAAGACAGGCATTCTTACGTTGTGTAGAAGACCTGTTAAAAATGGGAGTGATTCATCCTGTTCCATTAAGAGAACAAGGGATGGGGTTCTACTCCAATCTGTTCATAGTTCCCAAAAAAGAGGGAACGTTCAGACCAATCTTAGATCTCAAGATCTTAAACAAGTTTCTCAAGGTTCCATCGTTCAAGATGGAAACCATTCGAACTATTCTTCCTTCCATCCAGGAAGGTCAATTCATGACCACGGTGGATTTAAAGGATGCGTATCTACATATTCCTATCCACAAGGAACATCATCGGTTCCTAAGGTTCGCATTCCTGGACAAGCATTACCAGTTTGTGGCGCTTCCTTTCGGATTAGCCACTGCTCCAAGGATTTTCACAAAGGTACTAGGGTCCCTTCTAGCTGTGCTAAGACCAAGGGGCATTGCTGTAGTACCTTACTTGGACGACATTCTGATTCAAGCGTCGTCCCTTCCTCAAGCAAAGGCTCACACGGACATAGTCCTGGCCTTTCTCAGATCTCACGGATGGAAAGTGAACGTGGAAAAGAGTTCTCTATCTCCGTCAACAAGGGTTCCCTTCTTGGGAACAATAATAGACTCCTTAGAAATGAGGATATTTCTGACAGAGGCCAGAAAAACAAAACTTCTAGACTCTTGTCGGATACTTCATTCCGTTCCTCTTCCTTCCATAGCTCAGTGCATGGAAGTGATCGGGTTGATGGTAGCGGCAATGGACATAGTTCCTTTTGCGCGCATTCATCTAAGACCATTACAACTGTGCATGCTCAGTCAGTGGAATGGGGATTATACAGACTTGTCTCCGAAGATACAAGTAAATCAGAGGACCAGAGACTCACTCCGTTGGTGGCTGTCCCTGGACAACCTGTCACAAGGGATGACATTCCGCAGACCAGAGTGGGTCATTGTCACGACCGACGCCAGTCTGATGGGCTGGGGCGCGGTCTGGGGATCCCTGAAAGCTCAGGGTCTTTGGTCTCGGGAAGAATCTCTTCTACCGATAAATATTCTGGAACTGAGAGCGATATTCAATGCTCTCAAGGCTTGGCCTCAGCTAGCGAGGGCCAAGTTCATACGGTTTCAATCAGACAACATGACAACTGTTGCGTACATCAACCATCAGGGGGGAACAAGGAGTTCCCTAGCGATGGAAGAAGTGACCAAAATCATTCTATGGGCGGAGTCTCGCTCCTGCCACCTGTCCGCTATCCACATCCCAGGAGTGGAAAATTGGGAAGCGGATTTTCTGAGTCGTCAGACATTGCATCCGGGGGAGTGGGAACTCCATCCGGAAATCTTTGCCCAAGTCACTCAGCTGTGGGGCATTCCAGACATGGATCTGATGGCCTCTCGTCAGAACTTCAAAGTTCCTTGCTACGGGTCCAGATCCAGGGATCCCAAGGCGGCTCTAGTGGATGCACTAGTAGCACCTTGGACCTTCAAACTAGCTTATGTGTTCCCGCCGTTTCCTCTCATCCCCAGGCTGGTAGCCAGGATCTATCAGGAGAGGGCGTCGGTGATCTTGATAGCTCCTGCGTGGCCACGCAGGACTTGGTATGCAGATCTGGTGAATATGTCATCGGCTCCACCTTGGAAGCTACCTTTGAGACGAGACCTTCTTGTTCAGGGTCCGTTCGAACATCCGAACCTGGTTTCACTCCAGCTGACTGCTTGGAGATTGAACGCTTGATCTTATCGAAGCGAGGGTTCTCAGATTCTGTTATCGATACTCTTGTTCAGGCCAGAAAGCCTGTAACTAGAAAGATTTACCACAAAATTTGGAAAAAATATATCTGTTGGTGTGAATCTAAAGGATTCCCTTGGGACAAGGTTAAGATTCCTAAGATTCTATCCTTCCTTCAAGAAGGATTGGAAAAAGGATTATCTGCAAGTTCCCTGAAGGGACAGATTTCTGCCTTGTCTGTGTTACTTCACAAAAAGCTGGCAGCTGTGCCAGATGTTCAAGCCTTTGTTCAGGCTCTGGTTAGAATTAAGCCTGTTTACAAACCTTTGACTCCTCCTTGGAGTCTCAATTTAGTTCTTTCAGTTCTTCAGGGGGTTCCGTTTGAACCCTTACATTCCGTTGATATTAAGTTATTATCTTGGAAAGTTTTGTTTTTAGTTGCAATCTCTTCTGCTAGAAGAGTTTCAGAATTATCTGCTCTGCAGTGTTCTCCTCCTTATCTGGTGTTCCATGCAGATAAGGTGGTTTTACGTACTAAACCTGGTTTTCTTCCAAAAGTTGTTTCTAACAAAAACATTAACCAGGAGATTATCGTACCTTCTCTGTGTCCGAAACCAGTTTCAAAGAAGGAACGTTTGTTGCACAATTTGGATGTTGTTCGCGCTCTAAAATTCTATTTAGATGCTACAAAGGATTTTAGACAAACATCTTCCTTGTTTGTTGTTTATTCCGGTAAAAGGAGAGGTCAAAAAGCAACTTCTACCTCTCTCTCTTTTTGGATTAAAAGCATCATCAGATTGGCTTACGAGACTGCCGGACGGCAGCCTCCCGAAAGAATCACAGCTCATTCCACTAGGGCTGTGGCTTCCACATGGGCCTTCAAGAACGAGGCTTCTGTTGATCAGATATGTAGGGCAGCGACTTGGTCTTCACTGCACACTTTTACCAAATTTTACAAGTTTGATACTTTTGCTTCTTCTGAGGCTATTTTTGGGAGAAAGGTTTTGCAAACCGTGGTGCCTTCCATTTAGGTGACCTGATTTGCTCCCTCCCTTCATCCGTGTCCTAAAGCTTTGGTATTGGTTCCCACAAGTAAGGATGACGCCGTGGACCGGACACACCTATGTTGGAGAAAACAGAATTTATGTTTACCTGATAAATTACTTTCTCCAACGGTGTGTCCGGTCCACGGCCCGCCCTGGTTTTTTTAATCAGGTCTGATAATTTATTTTCTTTAACTACAGTCACCACGGTACCATATGGTTTCTCCTATGCAAATATTCCTCCTTAACGTCGGTCGAATGACTGGGGTAGGCGGAGCCTAGGAGGGATCATGTGACCAGCTTTGCTGGGCTCTTTGCCATTTCCTGTTGGGGAAGAGAATATCCCACAAGTAAGGATGACGCCGTGGACCGGACACACCGTTGGAGAAAGTAATTTATCAGGTAAACATAAATTCTGTTTTCACATAGAAAGATAAACCTAAATGCATTTTTTGCCATACTTTTAAAATTCTGAAACTAATAATTGGAAACATGTTAAGGTGGAAATAATTCTTTAAGCTATCTAAATGTAGTTGTTCCCTTAAATCCCATCCTAACATCATAAATAACTTTTTTAAATAGGATATGACAAAAAAGCAAATGAATCTGGAAAAAATCAGTCTTCAGAAATGCCTTCTGTACTTTGAGAGTATTCACGGACGCCCAGTAAGTATTGTGTGCAGTCTGGTATAAACTTAAAGGGACATTAATCACAAACTAAATGATAGATAGAATGATGCATTCAAAGAAAAGATTAGTCTGAGAATAACATGTAGATGTATTTTTTAAAGTTTCATTACATGTTTAATCATTGACAAAATAAGTGTATAGTTTTAGTGTCTATAAAACAATGGGAGTTGCCATGTTGAAACTTAGGTTACCTTTTTTGCTGCGGCCAATTAGAGACAGTTATAAATAGTCCACTAGAGTGTGCAGCCAATGGCTGTGTGGCATATATCAGTGTTCTGCACTTCCATTTTTAACAGGAACTGAAAAGCTCACAATTTCAGAATGGAATTACAAGAAAGAGGACAAAATTAATAATGAAAGTATATTGCACATTTTTTATATATATATATATACAGTTTATCATTTTATATTACCATCTCAAAGTGTTTAATGTCCCTTTTAAGCATTTTTGTTCACAATTAAAATGCACTTCTTTGTGAATAATGCAACATTCGAAAAATGAAACTAATTTTAACACATTCATTCGCTTCTAATTTTGAATGCGTTTACAAAATTCTAACATTTGTTTAATGTAATAGTATTTCTAATTATATCTTTAAATGTAATATTCTAATAATGCAATATCCGAATTAGAAAAAATTTGGATCGATATTTTTGCATCTATTATGTATCAATTTAATAAATTCCCTACCACATGATCTATTGAAGTTCTGAATAGTATTTTTTTATTGTTACATTTGAATTTTTGAATGTGGTCATACATTCGATCTGATTATCAGCATTCGAAAACAAAAGTAACATTTGAAAACCAGAAATAACATCCGATTACCAAATTTTAATGGCTTTCTATACTTGTCAACATTTGATTGTCCACTGAACTATTTGTTCTACCAAGGACATTTAACTTTCACCACAATCGGCCATCCCTACTGACTTGAAGCCAAGAAGGGAGTAGTCTTGTTGTGTGAATGATGTGTTCTTGTATATTAGCATTTACCTCCATAGTCTCCCCAATGTTGCTACTTATGACAAGTAGTTGATATACTATTGCACATAAGTCCGATATATGGAAGCGCATTATGTGTAGCTCTAGATGTTGCATTGATCAGTGCAGAAGAATCTTATTATCCGTACATGGTCCTTTCTCTTTGTCTGTCCTTCTCAATCTGTCTACAGCCTTTGACACCATTGATCACCTTCAACTGCACTAAACCCTCTGATCCTATGACATTTCTGATGCAGATGACTCGCTAATTGTCCGTAATTAAAGGGACAGTCTAGTCAAAACTAAACTTTTAGGATTCAGATAGGGCACGCAATTTTAAACAACTTTCCGGTTTACTTTTATCATCAAATTTGCTTTGTTCTATTGGTATTCTTTGTGGAAAGCTAAACCTAGGTGGGCTCATATGCTCATTTCTAAGCCCTTGACGGCCGCCTCTTATCTCAGTGCATTTTGTCAGTTTTTTTACAGCTAGACGGTGTTAGTTCATGCGTGTCATAAAGATAACATTGTGCTCAACCTGTGAGTTATTTATGAGTCAGCACTGATAACAATTCTGGAGTAGACTGTCCCATTTAATGAAGTAAGATAAATAGCATTCACAAGGCTTTTTAAGGGGTGTGTCCTGGGACTGAAAATGAGACTTTAATAACAAAATTACAGGTTTAAATATTTTTAAAGCATGTATTTTGAATGCACATATGTAGTGATGCATATTCTCCAATGCATAAATAAAAATAAAAAATGACTTAAATGTTCCTTTCAGTTCAGAATTTAGCTTTTTCAAGATGTTGACTATTGGATGCAGAAAGATCCTTTAATAATACATGTTTTTAAAATCACCCTTTGCCTTAAATATGTTTTATACACTAATTCTTGTGATGCAGCTGGAGTAGATTATATTACATCTGAAAAGATAAGCATTTCCTATATAATTCTCAGTTAAAGGGACAGTCAAGTCCAAAATTTGTTTTTATGATTTAAATAGGGCATGCAATTTTAAATAACTTCCCAATTTACTTTTATCACCAATTTTGCTTTGTTCTCTTGGTATTCTTAGTTGAAAGCTAAACCTAGGAGGTTCATATGCTAATTTCTTAGACTTTGAAGACTGCCTCTAATCTGAATACATTTTGACCACTAGAGGGCATTAGTTCACATGTTTCATATAGATAACATTGAGCTCATGCACGTAAAGTAAACTAGGAGTGAGCACTGTATTGTATTGGCTAAACTGCATGTCTGTCAAAGAACTGAAATAAGGGGGCAGTCAGCAGAAGCTTAGATACAAGATAATTACAGAGGTAAAACGTGTATTACTATAACTGTGTTGGTTATGCAAAACTGGGGAATGGGTAATAAAGGGATTATCTTTCTTTTTAAACAACAACAATTCTGGTGTTGACTGTCCCTTTAAAGGGACATAGTTCTCATCTTTAATGTGTTCCCAATGGTCCATTTTACCTGCTGGAGTGTATTAAATTGATTGCAAGCAGCTTCTTTACAGGGAGTGCAGAATTATTAGGCAAGTTGTATTTTTGATGATTAATTTTATTATTGAACAACCATGTTCTCAATGAACCCAAAAAACTCATTAATATCAAAGCTGAATAGTTTTGGAAGTAGTTTTTAGTTTGTTTTTAGTTATAGCTATTTTAGGGGGATATCTGTGTGTGCAGGTGACTATTACTGTGCATAATTATTAGGCAACTTAACAAAAAACAAATATATACCCATTTCAATTATTTATTTTTACCAGTGAAACCAATATAACATCTCAACATTCACAAATATACATTTCTGACATTCAAAAACAAAACAAAAACAAATCAGTGACCAATATAGCCACCTTTCTTTGCAAGGACACTCAAAAGCCTGCCATCCATGGATTCTGTCAGTGTTTTGATCTGTTCACCATCAACATTGCGTGCAGCAGCAACCACAGCCTCCCAGACACTGTTCAGAGAGGTGTACTGTTTTCCATCCTTGTAAATCTCACATTTGATGATGGACCACAGGTTCTCAATGGGGTTCAGATCAGGTGAACAAGGAGGCCATGTCATTAGATTTTCTTCTTTTATACCCTTTCTTGCCAGCCACGCTGTGGAGTACTTGGACGCGTGTGATGGAGCATTGTCCTGCATGAAAATCATGTTTTTCTTGAAGGATGCAGACTTCTTCCTGTACCACTGCTTGAAGAAGGTGTCTTCCAGAAACTGGCAGTAGGACTGGGACTCCATCCTCAACCCGAAAAGGCCCCACAAGCTCATCTTTGATGATACCAGCCCAAACCAGTACTCCACCTCCACCTTGCTGGCGTCTGAGTCGGACTGGAGCTCTCTGCCCTTTACCAATCCAGCCACGGGCCCATCCATCTGGCCCATCAAGACTCACTCTCATTTCATCAGTCCATAAAACCTTAGAAAAATCAGTCTTGAGATATTTCTTGGCCCAGTCTTGACGTTTCAGCTTGTGTGTCTTGTTCAGTGGTGGTCGTCTTTCAGCCTTTCTTACCTTGGCCATGTCTCTGAGTATTGCACACCTTGTGCTTTTGGGCACTCCAGTGATGTTGCAGCTCTGAAATATGGCCAAACTGGTGGCAAGTGGCATCTTGGCAGCTGCACGCTTGACTTTTCTCAGTTCATGGGCAGTTATTTTGCGCCTTGGTTTTTCCACACGCTTCTTGCGACCCTGTTGACTATTTTGAATGAAACGCTTTATTGTTCGATGATCACGCTTCAGAAGCTTTGCAATTTTAAGAGTGCTGCATCCCTCTGCAAAATATCTCACTATTTTTTACTTTTCTGAGCCTGTCAAGTCCTTCTTTTGACCCATTTTGCCAAAGGAAAGGAAGTTGCCTAATAATTATGCACACCTGATATAGGGTGTTGATGTCATTAGACCACACCCCTTCTCATTACAGAGATGCACATCACCTAATATGCTTAATTGGTAGTAGGCTTTCGAGCCTATACAGCTTGGAGTAAGACAACATGCATAAAGAGGATGATGTGGTCAAAATACTCATTTGCCTAATAATTCTGCACTCCCTGTACATTTATTTTGTTATTTGAAATACCTTCTTTTGCCTGCTGTATCCCCACATATTCTGAAAATATGAGTAACAAGCATTTTCTCTGTAGAAAAGTTATGTAAAGGGGAAAATGTTATGTAAATAGCACTGATTAATCTCCCAGTGGGGTATAGGAGGAGGAGAGAGATTTTGTAAAATAGCTGGTTGTGCTCATTCACCCCCACCATAATTGGCATTTCAATACCTACCTTAGATAACATTATCAGGTCTGCTTTACTTGCAAGAGCAACCCATTGTTAGGGCCGTGTCCTTCCGGACAACACAGTCCAAGTATACAGCAGAAGTGGAGTGTGATATTCATTGTTAGAAGGTGAGGTGTAGAACCTCTGACAGATTTGCACCACAATTTAGTATCTTACTGTGTTTTATCTCACTGAAATGTTTCATGTCCTTTAGAACAACATGTGATGGTTTTAATGAGTAAAACCATCTAATACAAAAATAAATGTGAAGGAGCAATTTCCCATACATTTAATACTTTGCAGTAGGTAGAACAAGACATTTTTGGAACACAATAAGAGAAAGCTAATTTTATAGTATAATATCCCTTAAAAATATATATACTGTGGGTTTCATTGATTAAATCTGTGCTAAAACCATATAGATCAGGATTGTTGCAGTGTCATTTTAAAATGCAAATAAAGGATCTGTCTGTACTTATCACTATTTTCAAAGGTGCTCTCAAATATTTGTTTTAAAAGCTGCTCTATTGTTTCAGTGCCCTTAATTTCTGACATTAAACTGCAGCATTGAAAGCATCTGTTAATTTTAGTTCACATTTAGCTAGAAGGTATTTCACCCTTATTTATATGCAGCATACTGCTAAAAGTGCATTCCTATGTTATAATTGATCTAAAAATAAATATAAGAGAAAACATTCTTTCTTTTACTTGGTGTATTCAGTCCACGGATTCATCCTTACTTGTGGGATATTCTCAATCCCTACAGGAAGTGGCAAAGAGAGCACACAGCAAAGCTGTCCATATAGCTCCCCTCAGGCTCCGCCCCCCCCAGTCATTCTCTTTGCCGCTCTAACAAGTAGCATCTCCACGGGAGGGTAAAGAGTATGTGGTGTTAGATTTGTAGTTTTTATTTCTTAAATCAAGAGTTCAGATTTGTCTCCTCAAATTCAAATGGATCAAAGAACCAGAGACTCTCTTCTCTGGTGGTTGTCTCAAGTTTACCTGTCTCAGGGAATGAGTTTCCACAGACCGGAGTGGATCATTGTCACGACCGATGCCAGTCTGGTAGGCTGGGGTGCGGTTTGGAACTCCCTGAAGGCTCAGGGACTATGGTCTCGGGAAGAATCTCTTCTCCCGATAAACATTTTGGAGCTGAGAGCGATATTCAATACGCTCCAAGCGTGGCCTCAACTAGCAGAGGCCAAATTCAACAGGTTTCAGTTGGACAACATCACGACTGTGGCGTACATCAATCATCAGGGAGGAACAAAGAGTTCCCTAGCGATGAAGGAAGTAACCAAGATCATCAAATGGGCGGAGGATCACTCCTGCCATCTATCTGCAATTCACATCCCAGGGGTAAGAGGAGAGGTCAGAAAGCGACTGCTACCTCTCTGTCATTCTGGCTGAAAAGCATAATCCGATTGGCTTATGAGACTGCTGGTAAGCAGCCTCCGGAACGAATTACAGCTCATTCCACCAGAGCTGTGGCTTCCACATGGGCTTTCAAGAATGAGGCTTCTGTTGAACAGATTTGTAAGGCAGCGACTTGGTCTTCTCTGCATACATTCACCAAATTTTATAAATTCGATACTTTTGCTTCTGCGGAGGCTATTTTTGGGAGAAAAGTTTTGCAAGCAGTGGTGCCTTCCGTTTAGGTTACCTGACTTGTTCCCTCCCTTCATCCATGTCCTATTGCTTTGGTATTGGTAGCCCACAAGTAAGGATGAATCCGTGGACTGAATACACCAAGTAAGAGAAAACAGAATTTATGCTTACCTGATAAATTACTTTCTCTTACAGGTGTATTCAGTCCACGGCCCGCCCTGATATTTAAGTCAGGTTCAAATTTAATTTACAATAACTACAGTCACCACTGCACCCTATGGTTCTCCTTTTTCTCCTAACCGTCGGTCGAATGACTGGGGGGGCGGAGCCTGAGGGGAGCTATATGGACAGCTTTGCTGTGTGCTCTCTTTGCCACTTCCTGTAGGGATTGAGAATATCCCACAAGTAAGGATGAATCCGTGGACTGAATACACCTGTAAGAGAAAGTAATTTATCAGGTAAGCATAAATTCTGTTTTTTTTTTTTTTTTTAAATTGACACTCAAGTCAAAATAAACTTTTATTATTCAAACAGAGAAGCAGTTTGAAGACACTTTCCAATTTATTTCAATTATCAGATTTTGCAGTCTTTTTATAATCACACTTTCTGTGGAACAAGATCCTACTGAGCATGTGCAAAAACTTACAGGGTATACGTATACTAGCCTGTTATTGGCTGGTGTCTGTCACGTGATACAAATGTGAGAAAAAATTAATTTGTCAGAAAAGAATCTACTGCTTATTTGAAATTTAGAGTAGGTGTTATTGCATTGTCGTTATATTATGCACTTGTTAATTACTACTGCATTTAGTGGTCTTTTAAGTACACAATTTTTTTTTAAATTTTTTTTTTAGGTTACAAAGCAAGAAAGAAGTCTTATGAAGCCTCTTTATGACAGATACAGGATAATCAAGCAACTATTGTCTAATGCGTCATTGATTCCAACTATAGTAAGTAGTATGTATGTATATGTGTGTGTGTATGTATGTGTGTGTGTGTGTGTATGTATGTGTGTGTGTGTGTGTATGTGTGTGTATATTTGTATATATATATGTCTGTATATATGTATGTACGTGTGTGTGTGTATATATATATATATATATAAGATTAATTCATTTCAGAAAATATTTTTTAAAGATATTTGTTTTATAAAACCAAAAATACTATTTCTTGCACCTTTTCATGTTCAGATTAATGTACTTGTCAAATTGCATTATAGTTTGTCATAAAGACCTGAGCTTCTAGCAGTGAGTTTTAAATAGTATAAAAACGTAAAACAAGAGTATATTGTTCTTAATAGCATGCATAATTTGCACAATGTATATTTTATTTCTTTGAACTGCTGTCTAATTAAAGTAATTATATAAACAAACTGATTCCTAAAGAAAGCTTCTCAATCTCTTCTGATCGATTATTATTATTATTTTCTCCAACATAGGTGTGTCCGGTCCACGGCGTCATCCTTACTTGTGGGATATTCTCTTCCCCAACAGGAAATGGCAAAGAGCCCAGCAAAGCTGGTCACATGATCCCTCCTAGGCTCCGCCTACCCCAGTCATTCTCTTTGCCGTTGTACAGGCAACATCTCCACGGAGATGGCTTAGAGTTTTTTAGTGTTTAACTGTAGTTTTTATTATTCAATCAAGAGTTTGTTATTTTAAAATAGTGCTGGTATGTACTATTTACTCAGAAACAGAAAAGAGATGAAGATTTCTGTTTGTATGAGGAAAATGATTTTAGCAACCGTCACTAAAATCCATGTCTGTTCCACACAGGACTGTTGAGAGCAATTAACTTCAGTTGGGGGAACAGTGAGCAGTCTCTTGCTGCTTGAGGTATGACACATTCTAACAAGACGATGTAATGCTGGAAGCTGTCATTTTCCCTATGGGATCCGGTAAGCCATGTTTATTACGATCGTAAATAAGGGCTTCAAAAAGGGCTTATTAAGACTGTAGACTTTTTCTGGGCTAAATCGATTCATTATTAACACATATTTAGCCTTGAGGAATCATTTTATCTGGGTATTTCTTCTGTTATGTGTGATCAGTCCACGGGTCATCATTACTTCTGGGATATTATCTGCTCCCCTACAGGAAGTGCAAGAGGATTCACCCAGCAGAGTTGCTATATAGCTCCTCCCCTCTACGTCACCTCCAGTCATTCTCTTGCACCCAAAGACTAGATAGGAGGTGTGAGAGGACTATGGTGATTATACTTAGTTTTTATAACTTCAATCAAAAGTTTGTTATTTTACAATAGCACCGGAGCGTGTTATTACTTCTCTGGCAGAGTTTGAAGAAGAATCTACCAGAGTTTTTTATTATGATTTTAACCGGAGTAGTTAAGATCATATTGCTGTTTCTCGGCCATCTGAGGGAGGTAAAAGCTTCAGATCAGGGGACAGCGGGCAGTTGAATCTGCATTGAGGTATGTAGCAGTTTTTATTTTCTGAATGGAATTGATGAGAAAATCCTGCTATACCGATATAATGACATGTATGTATACTCTACACTTCAGTATTCTGGGGATGGTATTTCACCGGAATTACTCTGTAAAAGTACATTAAACCTTTTAATAGGTATTTAATTCATGTTAAACGTTTTTGCTGGAATGTAGAATCGTTTGCATTTCTGAGGTACTGAGTGAATAAATATTTGGGCATTATTTTTCCACTTGGCAGTTTGCTTGTTTTGATTATGACAGTTTCGTTTCTCTCTCACTGCTGTGTGTGAGGGGGAGGGGCCGTTTTTTGGCGCTCTTTGCTACGCATCAAAAAATTTTCAGTCAGTTACACTTATATTTTCTGCATGATCCGGTTCATCTCTGACAGAACTCAGGGGTCTTCAAACTTCTTTGAAGGGAAGTAGATTCTCTCAGCAGAGCTGTGAGATTTAATAGTGACTGTGATTTAAAACGTTGCTCTGTAATTTTTATGTTTAAAATTTAATTAGTGTTATTTTACTAATGGGAACAAACCTTTACTAAAAAGTTGTGTTGTTTGTTAAGAGTGATGCTATAACTGTTTTTCAGTTCATTATTTCAACTGTCATTTAATCGTTTAGTGCTTTTGAGGCACAGTACGCTTTTATTAAATAAAATTGTAACCGAGTTGCATGTTTATTGCTAGTGTGTTAAACATGTCTGATTCAGAGGAAGATACCTGTGTCATTTGTTCCAATGCCAAGGTGGAGCCCAATAGAAATTTATGTACTAGCTGTATTGATGCTACCTTAAATAAAAGCCAATCTGTACAAATTGAACAAATTTCACCAAACAGCGAGGGGAGAGTTATGCCGACTAACTCGCCTCACGTGTCAGTACCTGCATCTCCCGCCCGGGAGGTGCGTGATATTATGGCGCCTAGTACATCTGGGCAGCCATTACAGATAACATTACAAGATATGGCTACTGTTATGACTGAAGTTTTGGCTAAATTACCAGAACTAAGAGGCAAGCGTGATCACTCTGGGGTGAGAACAGAGTGCGCTGATAATTCTAGGGCCATGTCTGATACTGCGTCACAGCTTGCAGAGCATGAGGACGGAGAGCTTCATTCTGTAGGTGACGGTTCTGATCCAAACAGATTGGATTCAGATATTTCAAATTTTAAGTTTAAATTGGAAAACCTCCGTGTATTACTAGGGGAGGTCTTAGCAGCTCTCAACGATTGTAACGCTGTTGCAATACCAGAGAAAATGTGTAGGTTGGATAAATACTTTGCGGTACCGGCGAGTACTGACGTTTTTCCTATACCTAAGAGATTAACTGAAATTGTTACTAAGGAGTGGGACAGACCCGGTGTGCCGTTCTCACCCCCTCCAATATTTAGAAAGATGTTTCCAATAGACGCCACCACACGGGACTTATGGCAAACGGTCCCTAAGGTGGAGGGAGCAGTTTCTACTTTAGCTAAGCGTACCACTATCCCGGTGGAGGATAGCTGTGCTTTTTCAGATCCTATGGATAAAAAATTAGAGGGTTACCTTAAGAAAATGTTTGTTCAACAAGGTTTTATATTACAACCCCTTGCATGCATCGCGCCGATCACGGCTGCGGCAGCATTTTGGATTGAGTCTCTAGAAGAGAACCTTAGTTCAGCTACGCTGGACGACATTACGGACAGGCTTAGAGTCCTTAAACTAGCTAATTCATTCATTTCGGAGGCCGTAGTACATTTAACCAAACTTACGGCTAAGAATTCAGGATTCGCCATTCAGGCACGCAGGGCGCTGTGGCTAAAATCCTGGTCGGCTGATGTAACTTCTAAGTCCAAATTACTTAATATACCTTTCAAGGGGCAAACTTTATTTGGGCCCGGTTTGAAAGAAATTATTGCTGACATTACAGGAGGTAAGGGCCACGCTCTACCTCAAGACAAAGCCAAAGCTAAGGCTAGACAGTCTAATTTTCGTCCCTTTCGGAATTTCAAAGCAGGAGCAGCGCCAACCTCCACTGCACCAAAACAGGGAGGAACTGTTGCTCGTTACAGACAAGGCTGGAAGCCTAACCAGTCCTGGAACAAGGGCAAGCAGGCCAGTAAACCTGCTGCTGCCTCAAAGACAGCATGAACCGAGGGCCCCCGATCCGGGACCGGATCTAGTGGGGGGCAGACTCTCTCTCTCTTCGCCCAGGCTTGGGCAAGAGATGTCCAGGATCCCTGGGCGCTAGAGATCATATCTCAGGGATACCTTCTAGACTTCAAATTCTCTCCCCCAAAAGGGAGATTTCATCTGTCAAGGTTGTCAACAAACCAAATAAAGGACGCGTTTCTACGCTGTGTACAAGATCTATTATTAATGGGAGTGATCCATCCGGTTCCGCGGTCGGAACAAGGACAAGGGTTTTACTCAAACCTGTTTGTGGTTCCCAAAAAAGAGGGAACTTTCAGGCCAATCTTGGATTTAAAGATCCTAAACAAATTCCTAAGAGTTCCATCGTTCAAAATGGAAACTATTCGGACAATCTTACCCATGATCCAAGAGGGTCAGTACATGACCACAGTGGATTTAAAGGATGCTTACCTTCACATACCGATCCACAAAGATCATTACCGGTATCTAAGGTTTGCCTTCTTAAACAGGCATTACCAGTTTGTAGCCCTTCCATTCGGATTGGCTACGGCTCCAAGAATCTTTACAAAGGTTCTGGGTGCCCTTCTGGCGGTACTAAGACCGCGAGGAATTTCGGTAGCTCCGTACCTAGACGACATTCTGATACAAGCTTCAAGCTTTCAAACTGCCAAGTCTCATACAGAGTTAGTTCTGGCATTTCTAAGGTCGCATGGATGGAAAGTAAACGAAAAGAAGAGTTCTCTCTTTCCTCTCACAAGAGTTCCATTCTTGGGGACTCTTATAGATTCTGTAGAAATGAGGATTTATCTGACAGAAGACAGATTAACAAAGCTTCTAAATGCATGCCGTGTCCTTCATTCCATTCAACTCCCGTCAGTAGCTCAATGCATGGAGGTGATCGGCTTAATGGTAGCAGCAATGGACATAGTTCCCTTTGCACGCCTACATCTCAGACCGCTGCAATTGTGCATGCTGAGTCAGTGGAATGGGGATTACTCAGATTTGTCCCCCACTCTGAATCTGGATCAAGAGACCAGAAACTCTCTTCTATGGTGGCTTTCTCGGCCACATCTGTCCAGGGGGATGCCGTTCAGCAGGCCGGACTGGACAATTGTAACAACAGACGCCAGCCTTCTAGGTTGGGGCGCTGTCTGGAATTCTCTGAAGGCTCAGGGACAATGGAGTCAGGAGGAAAGTCTCCTGCCAATAAACATTCTGGAATTGAGAGCAGTTCTCAATGCCCTTCTATCTTGGCCCCAGTTAAAGACTCGGGGGTTCATCAGGTTTCAGTCGGACAACATCACGACTGTAGCTTACATCAACCATCAAGGAGGGACAAGAAGCTCCCTAGCAATGATAGAGGTATCAAAGATATTTCGCTGGGCAGAGTCTCACTCTTGCCACCTGTCAGCAATCCACATCCCGGGAGTGGAGAACTGGGAGGCGGATTTCTTGAGTCGCCAGACTCTTCATCCGGGGGAGTGGGAACTTCATCCGGAGGTCTTTGCCCAAATACTTCAACGTTGGGGCAAACCAGAGATAGATCTCATGGCGTCTCGCCAGAACGCCAAACTTCCTCGCTACGGATCCAGATCCAGGGATCCGGGAGCGGTTCTGATAGATGCTTTGACAGCACCTTGGAACTTCAGGATGGCTTATGTATTTCCACCCTTCCCACTGCTTCCTCGATTGATTGCCAAAATCAAACAGGAGAGAGCATCAGTGATTCTAATAGCGCCTGCATGGCCGCGCAGGACTTGGTATGCAGATCTAGTGGACATGTCATCCTGTCCGCCTTGGTCTCTACCTCTAAGACAGGACCTTCTGATTCAGGGTCCATTCAATCATCAAAGTCTAACTTCTCTGAAGCTGACTGCTTGGAAATTGAACGCTTGATTTTATCAAAACGTGGTTTTTCTGAGTCGGTTATTGATACCCTGATACAGGCTAGGAAGCCTGTTACCAGAAAGATTTACCATAAAATATGGCGTAAATACCTATACTGGTGTGAATCCAAAGATTACTCCTGGAGTAAGGTTAGGATTCCTAGGATATTGTCTTTTCTACAAGAAGGTTTAGAAAAGGGTTTATCGGCTAGCTCATTAAAGGGACAGATCTCAGCTCTGTCCATCTTGTTACACAGGCGTCTGTCAGAAAATTCAGACATCCAGGCCTTTTGTCAGGCTTTAACTAGGATCAAGCCTGTGTTTAAAACTGTTGCTCCGCCATGGAGTTTAAACTTAGTTCTTAACGTTTTACAGGGTGTTCCGTTTGAACCCCTTCATTCCATTGATATAAAATTGTTATCTTGGAAAGTTCTATTTTTAATGGCTATTTCCTCGGCTCGAAGAGTCTCTGAGTTATCAGCCCTACATTGTGATTCTCCTTATCTGATCTTTCACTCAGACAAGGTAGTTCTGCGTACTAAACCTGGGTTCTTACCTAAGGTAGTCACTAACAGGAATATCAATCAAGAGATTGTTGTTCCATCCTTGTGTCCAAATCCTTCTTCAAAGAAGGAACGTCTTCTACACAATCTGGATGTAGTTCGTGCCCTCAAGTTCTACTTGCAGGCAACTAAAGATTTTCGCCAAACTTCTTCCCTGTTTGTCGTTTATTCTGGACAGAGGAGAGGTCAAAAAGCTTCTGCTACCTCTCTCTCTTTTTGGCTTCGTAGCATAATACGTTTAGCCTATGAGACTGCTGGACAGCAGCCTCCTGAAAGAATTACAGCTCATTCCACTAGAGCTGTGGCTTCCACTTGGGCCTTTAAGAATGAGGCCTCTGTTGAACAGATTTGCAAGGCTGCAACTTGGTCTTCGCTTCATACTTTTTCCAAATTTTACAAATTTGACACTTTTGCTTCTTCGGAGGCTATTTTTGGGAGAAAGGTTCTTCAGGCAGTGGTTCCTTCTGTATAATGAGCCTGCCTATCCCTCCCGTCATCCGTGTACTTTTGCTTTGGTATTGGTATCCCAGAAGTAATGATGACCCGTGGACTGATCACACATAACAGAAGAAAACATAATTTATGCTTACCTGATAAATTCCTTTCTTCTGTTGTGTGATCAGTCCACGGCCCGCCCTGTTTTTTTAAGGCAGGTACATATTTTTTAAATTATAATTCAGTCACCACTACACCCTTGGTTTCTCCTTTCTCGTTGGTCTTTGGTCGAATGACTGGAGGTGACGTAGAGGGGAGGAGCTATATAGCAACTCTGCTGGGTGAATCCTCTTGCACTTCCTGTAGGGGAGCAGATAATATCCCAGAAGTAATGATGACCCGTGGACTGATCACACAACAGAAGAAAGGAATTTATCAGGTAAGCATAAATTATGTTTTTGATATAATAATATCGGCAGGCACTGTTTTAGACACCTTATTCTTTAGGGGCTTTCCCAAAGCATAGGCAGAGCCTCATTTTCGCGCCGGTGTGGCGCACTTGTTTTTGAGAGGCATGGCATGCAGTCGCATGTGAGAGGAGCTCTGATACTTAGAAAAGACTTTCTGAAGGCGTCATTTGGTATCGTATTCCCCTTGGGGCTTGGTTGGGTCTCAGCAAAGCAGATACCAGGGACTGTAAAGGGGTTAAAGTTCAAAACGGCTCTGGTTCCGTTATTTTAAGGGTTAAAGCTTCCAAATTTGGTGTGCAATACTTTTAAGGCTTTAAGACACTGTGGTGAAAATTTGGTGAATTTTGAACAATTCCTTCATGTTTTTTCGCAATTGCAGTAATAAAGTGTGTTCAGTTTAAAATTTAAAGTGACAGTAACGGTTTTATTTTAAAACGTTTTTTGTACTTTGTTATCAAGTTTATGCCTGTTTAACATGTCTGAACTACCAGATAGACTGTGTTCTGAATGTGGGGAAGCCAGAATTCCTATTCATTTAAATAAATGTGATTTATGTGACAATGACAATGATGCCCAAGATGATTCCTCAAGTGAGGGGAGTAAGCATGGTACTGCATCATTCCCTCCTTCGTCTACACGAGTCTTGCCCACTCAGGAGGCCCCTAGTACATCTAGCGCGCCAATACTCCTTACTATGCAACAATTAACGGCTGTAATGGATAATTCTGTCAAAAACATTTTAGCCAAAATGAACCCTTATCAGCGTAAGCGCGACTGCTCTGTTTTAGATACTGAAGAGCATGACGACACTGATAATAATATTTCTGAAGGGCCCCTAACCCAGTCTGATGGGGCCAGGGAGGTTTTGTCTGAGGGAGAAATTACTGATTCAGGGAACATTTCTCAACAAGCTGAACCTGATGTGATTGCATTTAAATTTAAGTTGGAACATCTCCGCATTCTGCTTAAGGAGGTATTATCCACTCTGGATGATTGTGACAAGTTGGTCATCCCAGAGAAACTATGTAAAATGGACAAGTTCCTTGAGGTGCCGGGGCTCCCAGAAGCTTTTCCTATACCCAAGCGGGTGGCGGACATTGTTAATAAAGAATGGGAAAGGCCCGGTATTCCTTTCGTCCCTCCCCCCATATTTAAAAAATTGTTTCCTATGGTCGACCCCAGAAAGGACTTATGGCAGACAGTCCCCAAGGTCGAGGGAGCGGTTTCCACTTTTAACAAACGCACCACTATACCCATAGAGGATAGTTGTGCTTTCAAAGATCCTATGGATAAAAAATTAGAAGGTTTGCTTAAAAAGATGTTTGTTCAGCAGGGTTACCTTCTACAACCAATTTCATGCATTGTCCCTGTCGCTACAGCCGCATGTTTCTGGTTCGATGAGCTGATAAAGGCGGTCGATAGTGATTCTCCTCCTTATGAGGAGATTATGGACAGAATCAATGCTCTCAAATTGGCTAATTCTTTCACCCTAGACGCCACTTTGCAATTGGCTAGGTTAGCGGCTAAGAATTCTGGGTTTGCTATTGTGGCGCGCAGAGCGCTTTGGTTGAAATCTTGGTCGGCTGATGCGTCTTCCAAGAACAAGCTACTTAACATTCCTTTCAAGGGGAAAACGCTGTTTGGCCCTGACTTGAAAGAGATTATCTCTGATATCACTGGGGGTAAGGGCCACGCCCTTCCTCAGGATCGGCCTTTCAAGGCAAAAAATAAACCTAATTTTCGCCCCTTTCGTAGAAACGGACCAGCCCAAAGTGCTACGTCCTCTAAGCAAGAGGGTAATACTTCTCAAGCCAAGCCAGCTTGGAGACCAATGCAAGGCTGGAACAAGGGTAAGCAGGCCAAGAAACCTGCTACCAAGACAGCATGAAATGTTGGCCCCCGATCCCGGACCGGATCTGGTGGGGGGCAGACTCTCTCTCTTCGCTCAGGCTTGGGCAAGAGATGTTCTGGATCCTTGGGCGCTAGAAATAGTCTCCCAAGGTTATCTTCTGGAATTCAAGGGACTTCCCCCAAGGGGGAGGTTCCACAGGTCTCTGTTGTCTTCAGACCACATAAAGAGACAGGCATTCTTACATTGTGTAGAAGACCTGTTAAAAATGGGAGTGATTCATCCTGTTCCATTAAGAGAACAAGGGATGGGGTTCTACTCCAATCTGTTCATAGTTCCCAAAAAAGAGGGAACGTTCAGACCAATCTTAGATCTCAAGATCTTAAACAAGTTTCTCAAGGTTCCATCGTTCAAGATGGAAACCATTCGAACTATTCTTCCTTCCATCCAGGAAGGTCAATTCATGACCACGGTGGATTTAAAGGATGCGTATCTACATATTCCTATCCACAAGGAACATCATCGGTTCCTGAGGTTCGCATTCCTGGACAAACATTACCAGTTCGTGGCGCTTCCTTTCGGATTAGCCACTGCTCCAAGGATTTTCACAAAGGTACTAGGGTCCCTTCTAGCTGTGCTAAGACCAAGGGGCATTGCTGTAGTACCTTACTTGGACGACATTCTAATTCAAGCGTCGTCCCTTCCTCAAGCAAAGGCTCACACGGACATTGTCCTGGCCTTTCTCAGATCTCACGGATGGAAAGTGAACGTGGAAAAGAGTTCTCTATCTCCGTCAACAAGGGTTCCCTTCTTGGGAACAATAATAGACTCCTTAGAAATGAGGATTTTTCTGACAGAGGCCAGAAAAACAAAACTTCTAGACTCTTGTCGGATACTTCATTCCGTTCCTCTTCCTTCCATAGCTCAGTGCATGGAAGTGATCGGGTTGATGGTAGCGGCAATGGACATAGTTCCTTTTGCGCGCATTCATCTAAGACCATTACAACTGTGCATGCTCAGTCAGTGGAATGGGGACTATACAGACTTGTCTCCGAAGATACAAGTAAATCAGAGGACCAGAGACTCACTCCGTTGGTGGCTGTCCCTGGACAACCTGTCACGAGGGATGACATTCCGCAGACCAGAGTGGGTCATTGTCACGACCGACGCCAGTCTGATGGGCTGGGGCGCGGTCTGGGGATCCCTGAAAGCTCAGGGTCTTTGGTCTCGGGAAGAATCTCTGTTACCGATAAATATTCTGGAACTGAGAGCGATATTCAATGCTCTCAAGGCTTGGCCTCAGCTAGCGAGGGCCAAGTTCATACGGTTTCAATCAGACAACATGACAACTGTTGCGTACATCAACCATCAGGGGGGAACAAGGAGTTCCCTGGCGATGGAAGAAGTGACCAAAATCATTCTATGGGCGGAGTCTCACTCCTGCCACCTGTCTGCTATCCACATCCCAGGAGTGGAAAATTGGGAAGCGGATTTTCTGAGTCGTCAGACATTGCATCCGGGGGAGTGGGAACTCCATCCGGAAATCTTTGCCCAAGTCACTCAGCTGTGGGGCATTCCAGACATGGATCTGATGGCCTCTCGTCAGAACTTCAAAGTTCCTTGCTACGGGTCCAGATCCAGGGATCCCAAGGCGGCTCTAGTGGATGCACTAGTAGCACCTTGGACCTTCAAACTAGCTTATGTGTTCCCGCCGTTTCCTCTCATCCCCAGGCTGGTAGCCAGGATCACTCAGGAGAGGGCGTCGGTGATCTTGATAGCTCCTGCGTGGCCACGCAGGACTTGGTATGCAGATCTGGTGAATATGTCATCGGCTCCACCTTGGAAGCTACCTTTGAGACGAAACCTTCTTGTTCAGGGTCCGTTCGAACACCCGAATCTGGTTTCACTCCAGCTGACTGCTTGGAGATTGAACGCTTGATCTTATCGAAGCGAGGGTTCTCAGATTCTGTTATCGATACTCTTGTTCAGGCCAGAAAGCCTGTAACTAGAAAGATTTACCACAAAATTTGGAAAAAATATATCTGTTGGTGTGAATCTAAAGGATTCCCTTGGGACAAGGTTAAGATTCCTAGGATTCTATCCTTCCTTCAAGAAGGATTGGAAAAAGGATTATCTGCAAGTTCCCTGAAGGGACAGATTTCTGCCTTGTCTGTGTTACTTCACAAAAAGCTGGCCGCTGTGCCAGATGTTCAAGCCTTTGTTCAGGCTCTGGTTAGAATTAAGCCTGTTTACAAACCTTTGACTCCTCCTTGGAGTCTCAATTTAGTTCTTTCAGTTCTTCAGGGGGTTCCGTTTGAACCCTTGCATTCCGTTGATATTAAGTTATTATCTTGGAAAGTTTTGTTTTTAGTTGCAATTTCTTCTGCTAGAAGAGTTTCAGAATTATCTGCTCTGCAGTGTTCTCCTCCTTATCTGGTGTTCCATGCAGATAAGGTGGTTTTACGTACTAAACCTGGTTTTCTTCCAAAAGTTGTTTCTAACAAAAACATTAACCAGGAGATTATCGTACCTTCTCTGTGTCCGAAACCAGTTTCAAAGAAGGAACGTTTGTTGCACAATTTGGATGTTGTTCGCGCTCTAAAATTCTATTTAGATGCTACAAAGGATTTTAGACAAACATCTTCCTTGTTTGTTGTTTATTCCGGTAAAAGGAGAGGTCAAAAAGCAACTTCTACCTCTCTCTCTTTTTGGATTAAAAGCATCATCAGATTGGCTTACGAGACTGCCGGACGGCAGCCTCCCGAAAGAATCACAGCTCATTCCACTAGGGCTGTGGCTTCCACATGGGCCTTCAAGAACGAGGCTTCTGTTGATCAGATATGTAGGGCAGCGACTTGGTCTTCACTGCACACTTTTACCAAATTTTACAAGTTTGATACTTTTGCTTCTTCTGAGGCTATTTTTGGGAGAAAGGTTTTGCAAGCCGTGGTGCCTTCCATTTAGGTGACCTGATTTGCTCCCTCCCTTCATCCGTGTCCTAAAGCTTTGGTATTGGTTCCCACAAGTAAGGATGACGCCGTGGACCGGACACACCTATGTTGGAGAAAACAGAATTTATGTTTACCTGATAAATTACTTTCTCCAACGGTGTGTCCGGTCCACGGCCCGCCCTGGTTTTTTTAATCAGGTCTGATAATTTATTTTCTTTAACTACAGTCACCACGGTACCATATGGTTTCTCCTATGCAAATATTCCTCCTTAACGTCGGTCGAATGACTGGGGTAGGCGGAGCCTAGGAGGGATCATGTGACCAGCTTTGCTGGGCTCTTTGCCATTTCCTGTTGGGGAAGAGAATATCCCACAAGTAAGGATGACGCCGTGGACCGGACACACCGTTGGAGAAAGTAATTTATCAGGTAAACATAAATTCTGTTATTTTATTATTATTATCAGTTATTTGTAGAACGCCAACAAATTCTGCAGCGCCATAAACATAGGTGTGGTATACAAGATAACATTTATAGGGATCAAATGGGTAGAGGGCCCTGCCGAGAGTTGCACTGTTGTAGTCAACTCTTATGTAGGTGATCGGCAAACAGCTGGGCTCATAGGCTTACATGCTAAGGGGGTTCAAGGGGATAGCAAAGGAGGAGAGAAACTAGGGTTAGGAAAGGTAAGTGTAGGTTGTAAGCGTCCCTGAACAGTAGAGTCTTTAGGGAGCGATTGAAGCTTTTAAAACTAGGGTAGAATCTTGTGGAGCGAGACCGAGATTTCCACAAGATGGGAGCCGGTCTGGAGAAGTCCTGTATATGGGAATGTGAGGAGGTAACAAGAGAGGAGGAGAGTAGGAGGTCATGAGCTGAGCGAAGGGGATGGGAGGGAGAGTATTAGGATTCCAAAGTTGTTTTGTACTCTTGGTATCCTTTGTTGAAGACTAAAGCTAAGTAGGCTTATAGGAGTTTAGGAGCATGCATGTGTCTTAAGCAGTCTATGGCAACAGTGTTATCAACTATGTACAACATTGCTATACGCATTGTTGTAAACAGTGCTGCCAGAAGGCAAAAGACACGTGCACACTGCTGAGGTCACCTAGGATTACTCTAACACGAGAACTAAGCAAAATGTATAGTAGAAGTAAATTTGAAAGTTGTTGCATGGTCTATCCAATCAATTTTAAGGGTTTTTTTGTCTTTACTGTCACTTTAAACTATAGCTACACTAGTGTGTATTTATGTGTACACACAGGGAGACTCAGCATTAAAATGTCAATATTGATATTTAATTTTTCCCCTTAAAGGGACAGTATACACCAATGTTCATATAACTGCATGTAATAGACACTACTATAAAGAAGAATATGCACAGATACTGATCTAAGAATCAAGTATAAAACCTTTTAAAAACTTAACTAGAAGCTCCCAGTTTAGCACTGATGATGAGGTTAGCCTGGGACACCCACTAAAAGGGACTGAGAAAGCAGGAAGAGCAGACCCTCCCCTGCAAATGAAAAGACCCATTACACAAACGAGAGCAAGCAGGAATCTGTATACTTCAGTCTACATTGGGGCTTGGTTAGTAGTCTGAAAATCAGCACAACAAAATAAGCAAAACTAAACATTGTTACAAAAAATGTAGTGTACAATGTCCCTTTAAATACAAAATTAAAAGTATCAGCAGTAACATTAGTACTAAAAAAAAAAATTCACATATTCATTCGGATTATTTATTAGGAAACAAATGTCTAATATGGCCGCTGCAGCAGCATTCTGCTATTTTTGGAGCTGGATTTCTTCTTGTGATAGTGAAACACACTAAGATCTGGATTTGCCCAGACCTTCGTGTGTTCCACTTTCACAAGAAGAAATCCGGCTTAGGAAATAAATGTCTAATATGGCCGCCACCAGCTGCATTCAGCTATTTTCAAACAAATAGTTCAAATGCTCTTGCCTGTTTGTAGACATTAATTTCTATTATATTTTGTTTTTTTACCACTCTTTAATTTCTCGTTATGACTCCATTACCCTTTTCAATTCTGTTATAGACCAGTGCCATAATATATGGTTATTTATAAATACAAGTTCACATATAAACGCAATAATCTTCCTTTATCAAGAGTAGGATGTGAGGTATTTATTTCTATATGCAATATATGAATATTCTGAAATGGATTCATTTAATTTAAAAATAAATAAAATGTTTTGGGGAAGGTTTATCAGGTCTATGTGAAAGAAAATAAATTAAAATATATTATGGGCTAGATTACGAGTAGAACGTTATTTAGCACTTAACTTTACTAGACAGAGGCTTTTATTTTGCACGTTAACTTTACTAGACAGAGGCTTTTTGTCTGTGTTGGGATACGCTGTTATTATAAGTTGAAAGTAAAAAGCCAACCATGCTTATTCAAGTGCGCTAAACCTAAAGTTAAATCAATCTCTCTCTCTTTCTTTCTTTTTTCTCTTTCTTTTTTTTCTTTCTCTCTTTTTTCTCTCTTTTTTTTCGCTCTTTTTTTCTCTCTCTCTTTCTCTCTCTTCCCTCTTCTCCCCCCCCCCTCATTGGAATGTGAAATATTTACAGTAAATACACAGTTAATCACTTTATTAAGTATAAATATTGCATAAATATTCTCCAATGCACTTTTATATATGTATACGTATGCATTTATGTGTATATACAGTAATGCGAAAAAGAAGGTACACCCTCTTTGAATTCTATGGTTTTACGTATCAGGACATAATAACAAACATCTGGTGCTCAGCAGGTTTTAAAATTAGGTAAATGCCTTTTAGATGAACAACAACACGACACATTACACCATGTTATGATTTATTTAACAAAAATAAAGCCAAAATGGAGAAGCCATGTGTGTAACACCCTTACTGATTCCATAACAATTAAGAGGCTAAGTAGTAGCCAGGTGCTGCTAATCAAATGCCATTGATTAATTCATCATCAGCAGGTGTGACCACAATGCCAAGGAAGAAAGACATCTTAGAGAAGCAATTATTGCTGCCCATCAATCTGGGAAGGGTTATAAGGCCATTTCCACAGAATTTAAAGTCCATCATTCTACAGTGAGAAAGATTATTCACAAGTGGAAAACATTCAAGACACTTGCCAATCTTCCCAGGAGTGGGCATCTCGGCATAATTACCCCAAAGTCAGACCGTGCAATGCTCAGAGAAATTGCAAAAAAAAAAACAAGTTTCATCTCAGACAATACAGGCCTCATTTAGCAAGTTAAAGTACATGACAGTACAGTTAGAGAAAGACTGAAGAAGCATGGTTTGTATGGAAGGGTTGCCAGGAAAAAAAAATATTTCTAAAAAGAACATGGCAGCACAGCTTAGGTTTGCAAAGTTGCATCTGAACAAACCACAAGACTTCTGGAACAATGTCCTTTGGACAGATAAGACCAAAGACTGATAAAGTCATACAGAAAATGATTACTTCAAGTTATTGCTGCTAAAGGTAATTCTACAATCTATTGAATCATAAGGTGTATTTAGTTTTTCACACATTTTCAAGACATATATAAATGCATTGGAGCATATTTATGCGAAAGTGTTTAACTTTGTATTTATGTATTTACTGTAAATATTTCACATTCCAATGTTCTTCACATATTCAAAGTGTTTTTAGTATATCTTTGAGCCCTTATAATATAACGATGAAAAATGTATTAACAAATTGCATTCAAATGTTGTGTGACTGTACTTTTCAATGTATTTTTGATGTGTTTTGTGCCACTTTTTTGTCTCACGTAGCAGTTAACCAGAGCTCTGAAGTCACTCTAACTGACATGCGTTAACTTCGATTGCACTTAAGCGAACGCATTTTCTTTGAACTTATAATACTTAAGCTATTTCCGTTGCACACAAAAGCCACACAAAAAATACAATATATCCAAAATAGTAATTTTTAATCCTTTTATTTAAAAAGGTAATAATAAAAAGTCGGGATGTTAGAATATTTCTGGATTTTGGAATTACGAATTTGGGGATTTGTACCTGTATTATATATTTGTTTGCAACATTTCATGAGGTTTTAATCACAGAATAAAAGCAATAAATCTAGTTTAAAGATACAAATTGTTGGTATAGCAACAATTTTAAAGGGGCATATAAGTGGAATTTGAAATGCATAGAAATAATTTGAAATGCATAGAAATATTGATTCAGTAGATATAAATGTATTTATTTTTTATTTCATTAGCATGAAGAAGAGGATTCTGATGAAGAGAGTGCCCCAAATGGTAGTGACTTCATGTTAACAGAGTCTGATCTTGCAGCGGATGAGTATCTTACCTATTCAAGTGAAGATCTAGATCTACCAACATATGTATCCCCTCTTGATGAGAAAAGGCCGAGGAGACAACCAGCCTTTTCAATGTCAAATCTACACGAGGCCTCAATGTACGATTTAGTTCTCTATTGACACGTTTGTTAAAAATATTTATTTTAAGCACTGCTATCAGTATAACGCTGTACTAGTGTGTTAGTATTTTAATCTATGGCATTGATGCCATTTTTTCCCATCAGATTGAATTCATTCTGAAAGTCAGTGCACCTCCGATTCAAGAGTATTTAATAACTGATTAAATATACAGACAAATCATTGCAGTTACAGAAATGCTGAAAAAGCATGCATGTCACTAGGTGTCTAGAATTGATCCCACAGAAATGGCATGGCACTGGGTTCAAGTTCACCTGCGTGGTTCTCCGAGCAGAGTTCCAAAATCACATAGGTCTTTTATGTATCTCTCCAGCAACTGCCTGTGTTTAATGACCCTTTTGTGACTGTAAACCTCAATGCATTTTCTTTACCATTGGGTAGACTTAATCAAGATAAAAAGCTGCCTTTTGGAGGTTGAGGTTTTAAGTCGCAAAAGGGCCACCATACTCAGAAATTTGTTTTAGAGACAAATGAGGGACCTGTGTGATTATTTCTTGATGTGTATCAGACCATTTGTAGTGGTATATCTTGATATGCATTGGCCAGGAGAGTTTATTTCTCTTTTAAATTAGTTTCATTCTCTAGGAAAGCATGTATTAAACAGTTCTCAATTAATAAATTTCATAGAGCATTTTAAACTATGACATTGGTAAGGGAGTTTAAATAATTTCCTGAATAAATGGGTAGGCTTAGGTGAAGTCGAGACTCAAATACAAAACATAGCAGATACTCAAGGCCCCTGTATAATAAAAACCAAGTGTATAAGTTCATCCCAGGTAAACAGAGGGCGTAGGTACTTACAATTATTAAAGGGACAGTCAACACCAGAATTTTTGTTGTTTAAAAAGAAAGATAATCCCTTTATTACCCATTCCCCAGTTTTGCTTAACCAACAGTGTTATAGAAATGCACTTTTTACCTCTGTGATTACCTTTTATCTAAGCCTCTGCAAACTGCCCCCTTATTTCAGTTCTTTTAACAGACTTGCATATTAGCCAAGCAGTACTCACTCTAGGGTAACTTCACGTGCATGAGCTCAATGTTATCTATATGAAACACATGGACTAATGCCCTCTAGTGGTCAAAATGCATTCAGATTAGAGGCAGTCTTCAAGATCTAAGAAATTAGCATATGAACCTCCTAGAATTAGCTTTCAACTAAGAATACCAAGTGAACAAAGAAAAAATTGTGATAAAAGTAAATTGGAAAGTTGTTTTAAAATTACATTCCCTATTTAACTTGACTGTCCCTTTAAGGCAAGTGATTGGAAAATCACAGGGAGACAAAATGCCAGATTTTAGGGGACTAGGATTTAGAATGTATCTCTATGAGCTGATGAAACTGACAGAAAAGAATATAGGGTTAACGATGGATGAGGTAAATTATTCTAGTCAAATCATTTAAAATAAATAAAAATAGCTAAAGTTGATTAAGGGGAAGGGCTTTTTGGTAGTTGTCAAGTCAGTACATTAGATAATCCATTTTTAACTATCTCCGTTGCCTTTGGCAGCCACACTCCATTTTTTTTTTTTTTTTTTAACGTAGTAGTGTTTTCTTTCCTAAGATATGGAGAGTCCATAACGTCATTCAATTACTAGTGGGAAGGTCCCTCCTGTCCAGCAGGAGGAGGCAAAATGTCACTCCCCTTCCCATAATCCCCAGTCATTCTCTTTGCCTCTGTCAATGGAGGAGGTGAAGTTTGGTGTCTGAAGAAATGAATTCCTATTTTGGGTACTTTTCCCTGCAAGCAAGGATTTGGGTTTAGCTGAGTCCACGTCAGTCTCTTCAGTAGAGTAGTGGTGACTTTTAAGCAGTTAGGAAACAAAGCAAGGACTATCTCACAACTTCCTAACACATTGCTGCCCATGGTACAGAAAGCCAGAGTTGGTTACTCTGTTCATTCATTTTCTACAGGTCTCTGTAAGGAGTATGTGTCCTTCCACGCCTTGTGAGCTATCTTCCTGCCATACAGCTAGACTGCATGTAACTGCTTTTGTCTTCTTGTAGACTTGCACTTTAGAAGAATATGGGGATATTTTTAAAATCCTTTATACAGTATTTTCTTTGGCAGTGGGCAGGCACATTATGTATGTTGAGACTAGGGGTTAATCTTCCCTTTATTGGGCTGTTTTTACTCTTTGGGCTAATTTTGTTGAAACACTTTATTAGTATGTGTGTGGCTTATGTTTTATACAGGGATTTATGTATAAACTTAAAATTTGACAGTTGGATTTCTTTGCTTGCTTAGATAGAACAGGCTAAGTGACAGACTGCTTGAGCGTTTAAATTTCGGTCTCTTCGGTGTCGATATACTATATGATCATTTTAGAGACTTCTGGCATGTGTTACAGTAAGGCACCTCAGCATGTCTGAGGTGTAGGGCGCCTTATTGGTTTATTATTTTAAAGAATTTTTGCATAACGTTAAGCGCCTGTGGTATTAAAAATTCTTAAAGTGGGGGGGCGGAGCTAGCTGCCGAAGCGACTGGAAGCACATAACAGAAGCTCCTGGATATAATTATATTTATTGGGGTTCTTGACTTCAATATTTGGCATGTTTTTGACTTTTCATAGAGACCTTTAAGGGTTCATGATACAGCTTTAGAAGGACCAAGAATTACTTTTACATTTCTACTTCTACCTGGGTAACTGCTTCAATGGCTCAACAGGCAGCAGCAACTGTAGAGGCTAATCTCGCTGAAGAGACCTTTTTACTGCATCCTCTCCTAACAACTTTGGGAACACTTGAGGACAGACTATGTGATCTGGTGAGAGAACATTTGTCTGGGCTGCGCATCCTGCTCCTGAAGCGGTGCGAGAACATAGACAGACAGCATGCACTTCAAGATGGCGCCGGATCGCAACTAGATGCTACTGCCCCACTGGAACAGAGCGATGCTGACCATAGGATCTGCACGGAGGGCAACAAGCCTACAGGGATCTCTACTGTACTGGCAGCGCATCGACCACGGGAACATGGGCAGCCCAGACGTGACGACAGGCTGAGGCTCACCCCGCCTGACATCGCGGAACCTCCCGACATCTTACCTCCAGGCGGCAAAGGGAAGTCGTCTAAGTGGGACAGAGACTACGAGGCGGCTGATGAGGAAATTGTTTTCTTTATGTCCCCAACCGCCACAGCTGCAGCATATAAAAAAAGGTAACTTTACCCCTAAGACAGTGGCAGTGAGGAGACTTACCGAGACTTTGGTCCAGAGGGCCTATTCCCAAGGCACTAGACGGCTATGTTTCTTCTGTTAAGTGTGATCAGTCCACGGGTCATCATTACTTCTGGGATATTAACTGCTCCCCTACAGGAAGTGCAAGAGGATTCACCCAGCAGAGCTGCATATAGCTCCTCCCCTCTACGTCACTCCCAGTCATTCTCTTGCACCCAGCAACTAGATAAGTTGTGTGAGAGGACTATGGTGATTATACTTAGTTTTATATCTTCAATCAAAAGTTTGTTATTTTAAAATAGCACCGGAGTGTGTTATTACCTCTCTGGCAGAGTTTGAGGAAGGATCTACCAGAGTTTTGCTATGATTTTAGCCGGAGTAGTTAAGATCATATTGCTGTTCTCGGCCATCTGAGGAGTGAGGTAAACTTCAGATCAGGGGACAGCGGGCAGATGAATCTGCATAGAGGTATGTAGCAGTTTTTATTTTCTGACAATGGAATTGATGAGAAAATCCTGCCATACCGATATAATGTCATGTATGTATACTTTACACTTCAGTATTCTGGGAGAATGGTACTTCACTAGGATTACACTGTAAGAAGTACATAAAGCTGTTTAATAACTAGAAATTATGTTTAACGTTTTTGCTGGAATGTAAA
Organism: Bombina bombina; assembly: GCF_027579735.1. Taxonomy (NCBI): domain Eukaryota; kingdom Metazoa; phylum Chordata; class Amphibia; order Anura; family Bombinatoridae; genus Bombina; species Bombina bombina. Next base: position 85,841,395 of record NC_069507.1, on the reverse strand, counting down.
ATCGTTTTCATTTGCTGAGGTACTGAGTGAATAAATGTTTGGGCACCATTTTTCCACTTGGCAGTTGCTTAAATCTGTTTTTTCTGTCAGTTTCTGTTCTCCCTCACTGCTGTGTGTGTGGGGGAGGGGCGCTTTTACTATGCATCTAATATTTCAGTCAGCAACTCATTGTATTCCCTGCATGATCTGGTTCATCTCTACAGAGCTCAGGGGTCTTCAAAACTTATTTTGAGGGAGGTAATTTCTCTCAGCAGAGCTGTGAGAATTATAGTTTGACTGAAATAAAAACTTTTATTCTGTAATTTGTTTCCTGCTTTCAGAAATTGTTATCTTTGCTAATGGGATTAAACATTTGCTAAAGTTGTGTTGTTTACAAGGATTGAGGCTATAACTGTTTCAATTTATTAATTTTTAACTGTCATAGATCTTCTGTGCTTCTTAAAGGCACAGTACGTTTTAATATTATTCTATTTGAATTGTATTTCCAAGTTGCAAGTTTATTTGCTAGTGTGTTAAACATGTCTGATTCAGAAGATGATACCTGTGTCATTTGTTGCAATGCCAAAGTGGAGCCCAATAGAAATTTATGTACTAACTGTATTGATGCTACTTTAAATAAAAATCAATCTGTACAAATTGAACAAATTTCACCAAACAACGAGGGGAGAGTTATGCCGACTAACTCGCCTCACGTGTCAGTACCTACATCTCCCGCTCAGAGGGAGGTGCGTGATATTGTAGCGCCGAGTACAGCTGGGCGGCCATTACAAATCACATTACAGGATATGGCTACTGTTATGACTGAAGTTTTGGCTAAATTACCAGAACTAAAAGGTAAGCGTGATCACTCTGGGGTGAGAACAGAGTGCGCTGATAATATTAGGGCCATGTCAGACACTGCGTCACAGGTGGCAGAACATGAGGACGGAGAACTTCATTCTGTGGGTGACGGTTCTGATCCAAACAGACTGGATTCAGATATTTCAAATTTTAAATTTAAACTGGAAAACCTCCGTGTATTACTAGGGGAGGTGTTAGCGGCTCTGAATGATTGTAACACAGTTGCAATACCAGAGAAAATGTGTAGGTTGGATAAATATTTTGCGGTACCGACGAGTACTGAGGTTTTTCCTATACCTAAGAGACTTACTGAAATTGTTACTAAGGAGTGGGATAGACCCGGTGTGCCGTTCTCACCCCCTCCGATATTTAGAAAAATGTTTCCAATAGACGCCACCACAAGGGACTTATGGCAAACGGTCCCTAAGGTGGAGGGAGCAGTTTCTACTTTAGCTAAGCGTACCACTATCCCGGTGGAGGATAGCTGTGCTTTTTCAGATCCAATGGATAAAAAGTTAGAGGGTTACCTTAAGAAAATGTTTGTTCAACAAGGTTTTATATTGCAACCCCTTGCATGCATTGCGCCGATCACGGCTGCAGCGGCATTCTGGATTGAGTCTCTGGAAGAGAACATTGGTTCAGCTACTCTGGACGACATTACGGACAGGCTTAGAGTCCTTAAACTAGCTAATTCATTCATTTCGGAGGCCGTAGTACATGTTACTAAACTTACGGCGAAGAATTCAGGATTCGCCATTCAGGCACGCAGGGCGCTGTGGCTAAAATCCTGGTCAGCTGATGTTACTTCTAAGTCTAAATTGCTTAATATACCTTTCAAAGGGCAGACCTTATTCGGGCCCGGGTTGAAAGAGATTATCGCTGACATTACAGGAGGTAAAGGCCATGCCCTGCCTCAGGACAAAGCCAAAGCCAAGACTAGACAGTCTAGTTTTCGTTCCTTTCGTAATTTCAAAGCAGGAGCAGCATCAACTTCCTCTGCACCAAAACAGGAAGGAGCTGTTGCTCGCTACAGACTAGGCTGGAAACCTAACCAGTCCTGGAACAAGGGCAAGCAGACTAGGAAACCTGCTGCTGCCCCCAAAACAGCATGAATTGAGGGCCCCTGATCCGGGATCGGATCTAGTGGGGGGCAGACTTTCTCTCTTCGCCCAGGCTTGAGCAAGAGATGTTCAGGATCCCTGGGCGCTAGAGATAATATCTCAGGGATACCTTCTGGACTTCAAATACTCTCCTCCAAGAGAGAGATTTCATCTGTCAAGATTGTCAACGATCCAGACAAAGAAAGAGGCTTTTCTACGCTGCGTACAAGAGCTCTTGTTAATGGGAGTAATCCATCCAGTTCCACGATCGGAACAGGGACAGGGGTTTTACTCAAATCTGTTTGTGGTTCCCAAAAAAGAGGGAACTTTCAGACCAATCCTGGACTTAAAGATCCTAAACAAATTCCTAAGAGTTCCAGCGTTCAAGATGGAGACTATTCGGACAATTTTACCTATGATCCAAGAGGGTCAGTACATGACCACTGTAGATTTAAAAGATGCTTACCTGCACATACCGATTCACAAAGATCATTACCGGTACCTAAGGTTTGCCTTCCTAGACAGTCATTACCAGTTTGTGGCTCTTCCATTCGGATTGGCTACAGCGCCAAGAATCTTCACAAAGGTTCTGGGTGCTCTTCTGGCGGTACTAAGACCGCGGGGAATCTCGGTAGCTCCATACCTAGATGACATTCTGATACAAGCTTCAAGCTTTCAAACTGCCAAATCTCATACAGAGTTAGTACTGGCATTTCTAAGGTCACATGGATGGAAGGTGAACGAAAAGAAAAGTTCACTCGTTCCACTCACAAGAGTTCCCTTCCTGGGGACTCTTATAGATTCTGTAGAAATGAAGATTTACCTGACAGAGGACAGGCTATCAAGACTTCAAAGTGCTTGCCGCACTCTTCATTCCATTCAACACCCGTCAGTGGCTCAATGTATGGAGGTAATCGGCTTAATGGTAGCGGCAATGGACATAGTACCCTTTGCACGCTTACACCTCAGACCACTGCAACTGTGCATGCTAGGTCAGTGGAATGGGGATTACTCAGACTTATCCCCTTCTCTGAATCTGGATCAAGAGACCAGAAATTCTCTTCTATGGTGGCTTTCTCGGCCACACCTGTCCAGGGGGATGCCATTCAGCAGACCAGACTGGACAATTGTAACAACAGACGCCAGCCTTCTAGGTTGGGGTGCCGTCTGGAATTCCCTGAAGGCTCAGGGACTATGGAGTCAGGAGGAGAGTCTCCTGCCAATAAACATTCTGGAATTGAGAGCAGTTCTCAATGCCCTCCTGGCTTGGCCCCAGTTGACAACTCGGGGGTTCATCAGGTTTCAGTCGGACAACATCACGACTGTAGCTTACATCAACCATCAGGGAGGGACAAGAAGCTCCCTAGCTATGATGGAAGTATCAAAGATAATTCGCTGGGCAGAGTCTCACTCTTGCCACCTGTCAGCAATCCACATCCCGGGAGTGGAGAACTGGGAGGCGGATTTCTTAAGTCGTCAGACTTTTCATCCGGGGGAGTGGGAACTTCATCCGGAGGTCTTTGCCCAAATATTTCGACGTTGGGGCAAACCAGAGATAGATCTCATGGCGTCTCGACAGAACGCCAAGCTTCCTCGTTACGGGTCCAGATCCAGGGATCCAGGAGCAGTCCTGATAGATGCTCTGACAGCACCTTGGGACTTCAGGATGGCTTACGTGTTTCCACCCTTCCCGTTGCTTCCTCGATTGATAGCCAGAATCAAACAAGAGAGAGCATCAGTGATTCTAATAGCACCTGCGTGGCCACGCAGGACTTGGTATGCAGACCTGGTGGACATGTCATCCTGTCCGCCTTGGTCTCTACCTGTGAAACAGGACCTTCTGATACAGGGTCCCTTCAAACATCAAAATCTAACTTCTCTGAAGCTGACTGCTTGGAAATTGAACGCTTAATTTTATCAAGACGTGGGTTTTCTGAGTCAGTTATTAGTACCTTAATACAGACTAGGAAACCTGTTACCAGAAAGATTTACCATAAGATATGGCGTAAATACCTACATTGGTGTGAATCCAAAGGTTACTCTTGGAGTAAGGTTAGGATTCCTAGGATATTGTCTTTTCTACAAGAAGGTTTAGAAAAGGGTTTATCTGCTAGTTCATTAAAGGGACAGATCTCAGCTCTGTCCATTCTGTTACACAAACGTCTGTCAGAAGTTCCTGACGTCCAGGCTTTTTGTCAGGCTTTGGCCAGGATTAAGCCTGTGTTTAAAACTGTTGCTCCACCATGGAGTTTAAACCTTGTTCTTAATGTTTTACAGGGCGTTCCGTTTGAACCCCTTCATTCCATTGATATAAAGTTGTTATCTTGGAAAGTTCTATTTTTAATGGCTATTTCCTCGGCTCGAAGAGTCTCTGAATTATCAGCCTTACATTGTGATTCTCCTTATTTGATTTTTCATTCGGATAAGGTAGTCCTGCGTACTAAACCTGGGTTCTTACCTAAGGTAGTTACTAACAGGAATATCAATCAAGAGATTGTTGTTCCTTCTTTATGCCCAAATCCTTCTTCAAAGAAGGAACGTCTACTGCACAACCTGGATGTAGTCCGGGCTCTAAAATTTTACTTGCAGGCAACTAAGGAATTCCGACAAACGTCTTCTCTGTTTGTCATTTACTCTGGGCAGAGGAGAGGTCAAAAAGCTTCCGCTACCTCTCTTTCTTTTTGGCTTCGTAGCATAATTCGTTTAGCTTATGAGACTGCTGGACAGCAGCCCCCTGAAAGAATTACAGCTCATTCTACTAGAGCTGTGGCTTCCACTTGGGCCTTCAAGAATGAGGCCTCTGTTGAACAGATTTGCAAGGCTGCAACTTGGTCTTCGCTTCATACTTTTTCCAAATTTTACAAATTTGACACCTTTGCTTCATCGGAGGCTATTTTTGGGAGAAAGGTTCTTCAGGCAGTGGTTCCTTCTGTATAAAGAGTCTGCCTATCCCTCCCGTCATCCGTGTACTTTTGCTTTGGTATTGGTATCCCAGAAGTAATGATGACCCGTGGACTGATCACACTTAACAGAAGAAAACATAATTTATGCTTACCTGATAAATTCCTTTCTTCTGTAGTGTGATCAGTCCACGGCCCGCCCTGTTTTTAAGGCAGGTAAATATTTTTTAATTTATACTCCAGTCACCACTTCACCCTTGGCTTTTCCTTTCTCGTTGGTCCTTGGTCGAATGACTGGGAGTGACGTAGAGGGGAGGAGCTATATGCAGCTCTGCTGGGTGAATCCTCTTGCACTTCCTGTAGGGGAGCAGTTAATATCCCAGAAGTAATGATGACCCGTGGACTGATCACACTACAGAAGAAAGGAATTTATCAGGTAAGCATAAATTATGTTTTCCAGCATTTGCGCCTGTCCTATAATCTGATACAGTACGCAGCTAGAAAAGTTGGAGTGGGGTAGACTGATGGGCCTTGCATGGAGGCTTGTTTGGCTATCCTGAATGTACTCTTAGTATAAGTTTATATATATCTGATTGTTTGGTTTTTCTCTACATCTGGTTCTATTGCCATTTCCATATTTAATGCTGTCTGTTCAGTGTGTATTTTATGATAAGAGTGTTATACTAGATAGGCAGCACGCTGCTAGACAAATTTGTGAAAGATAGGCTATTAAACCATACACATAGATTTAGACTGAAGATACTTTAGGCAGTAGTTAGTATGTATGATTGTTTGCCTTTTTTTTTTCTTTCAATTTAGCCCTATTGCCATGTACATATTTTATGCCGTGTGCTCAGTATGTATTTTATGTTAAGACTGCTATATTAGACAGGCAGCTTGCTACTAGACAAACTTGGGAGTGATAGCATATTAAGCCCTACGCAGAGACTTCCTTGGTTAATGCAAATGTGCTTTTAGTATTAGTTAGTCTGCGTGTTCAGCATATATGTTTTGTCAAGAATGCTATTATATACACTGTGTTTTGTTCCGGAATGCATTTAGTTATATAATGTACATACTAGATGTTCTGGTTTGTTTTTAAGCTGGCACATTTTGGGTTTTCTCTACTGGATTGAAGTCCAGGTTAGGCAGGACTAAACACCTCCTACCCTTTTTATTAGACCTTTAATACAGAATAGACGGCTCTTTTTCTATGCACCCTAGGCACTTATTAGCCAACATTGAGTACAAACCGCTAGTTTATGTATGTGCATACCAGTTTTGGAGTTACCATATAATAATAATAGAACTAGGTCTCAGACACTGTAAACGGCTCTCATTCCCTCTGCTGGGCTGCCTGCGGCCGAGACAGCCTAGCAAACACACCATGTTTGTACTGATGAAACCATATTTAGAGGTATTTTAAATACAAAGCTACAATACAGTTTCATAGACCACCTATATTAAGGTGAATAATAGCATTATAGTGCTAATTATGTCTCTCTAAGTTGCATTATATGTATCTACTGTCCCAATTGAGGTACCTATACTATCCATTCTATGCTTTCCTATGAAGGTAACTCAGCGTTCAATATGTATACTCAACTGGTTCATTTAGTGTTCTTGGCTGCTATAGTTATAGTCCCCTTTTGGTCCATGCGGATAGAGCTAAAACAGTTTCATTATAATGCCTAATTTGCCCTCAAGCTGATTTGTCTTGAGTGAGTTATTTTCATATCTTATTTGATTAGCCCTAGCAGACTGACATTTGTGATCCTCATATTGCTCCGTTTCCCCCATTATATTACTTACTGGTTAAGTATAGGGACACAGATCCCACACGCAAATCCCTACATTATGTTTAAGTGTGATTGCCCATAGAAGTTATCGATATATCCCCCTGTACCCCTTAAAAGTTAAATGAGGTATTTTTCTATAGATTCTTTTCTCAAGTTCTGACATCTCAATAGGCAAAACAAAATACTGTGGTAAAAGCGTTGCTATATTTAATTCTGTCACTGAAAATATGTTGAATTTGAGCAGTCATGGTATTTAATGCTGGACTACAATATTCCAAAGTCATTATGCAGATTATTGTTTGATATGCATTTTTGTTTGTTGATGCCGATCCTATATTTTATTGTAATATGATTCTTGAGACAAGTGAATTTTCAATGTATGATATGTGTTTTGAAAACCTCAATAAAAATTAAAAAAAAAAAAAAAAAAAAAATTCTTAAAGTGACAGTGTATTTAAAACATTTCTACAATTTGGGGAATTTTTTATTAAGTATTATGGACATGGACCAAGACTGTCTTTTGACAAATGCTTGTTATGCCTTGAGGCACAAATTGTTTTGCCTATGCAATTATGTGCTGCATGCTTAGCTAGAACACTTTAATTTAAAGATAAAATGTTGCCCTCTGAGCCCAATGTTTCTCAGTAAGATGCTGTTCAGGCAATGCCACAGCTTTCTCCTCAAACGTCCCAAGCCTCTATGGCGTCAAATACAGTGCCCTGTATTTCCTCTCAGCCTCCTGGAGGAGTTTATTTGCCTGCAGATTTTGATGCACAGGTATCTTCTGCGGTATCTGCGGCATTATCTGCTTTTGCTATGCTGGAAAATTGCAAGAGGAAAAGGAGATAGTAAGGTTTCTGTTCCACCTACTGCTACGCAGGTTGCCCTCCCTCAAAAGTCTGATGAGGAGGATACGCCGGTAGCCTCTGAGGGTGAAATCTCAGAATCGGACAGTAGTATTCCTTCATCTGATACTGAAGAAGTAAACTTCAGATTTAAGCTTGAACACCTTTGTGTACTGTTAAAGGAGGTATTGGCTACTTTGGACGACTCCGATACTTCTGTCGTTGTCAACCCTAAGAAGTGTAGTAAACTTAATAAATACTATGATGTTCCTTCCTCTGTGGAAGTGTTTCCTGTTCCAGACAGAGATTATTTCACAGGAGTTGGAGAAGCCAGGGATACCTTTCCCGCCGTCTCCCGTCTTTAAAAAGATGTTTCCTGTTGCTAACTTCATTAAAGATTCATGGCGCATGGTGCCTAAAGTAGAAGGGGCTATTTCTACTCTGGCTAAGAGAACTACAATCCCTATAGAGGATAGCTGCTCCTTTAAGGATCCCATGGACAAAAAGCTGGAGGCTTATTTGAAAAAGATGTATGTTCATCAAGGTCGTCAATGGCAGCCAGATGTTTCTATTGCCACAGTAGCAAGTGCGGCATCTTATTGGTGCGACGCCTTGTCTGAATCAATTTTAGTAGAGACTCCGTTGGAGGATATCCAAGATAGAATTAAGGCTCTCAAACTAGTAGATTCCTTTATTTCTGATGCTACTATTAAAGTTATTAGACTAGGAGCCAAGATGTTGGCAGAGCTTTGTGGCTAAAATCTTGGTCAGCTGATGTTACCTCCCAAGTCCAAGCTTCTGGCGATTCCTTACAAGGGTAAGACCTTGTTTGGACCTGGTCTGGCAGAAATAATTTCTGATATTACGGGTGGAAAAGGGTCTTCCTCCTACTCTTCCAAGAAGTAAAAGTCCAAGTCTTCTTGGAAGCCCAATCAATCTTAGAATAAGGGGAAGCAATCAAAGAAACCCTTAGCTGAGTCTAAGTCAGCATGAAGGGTCATCCCTCAATCCGGGATCGGACCAAGTGGGGGGCAGGCTTTTCCTGTTTTGTCAAGCGTGGATATGAGATGTCCCAGATCCTTGGGCTGTGAACATAGTATCTCAGGGTCACAAAATAGAATTCAAAACTTTCCCTCCCAGGGGCAGATTCCTCCGCTCAAGATTATCTGCAGACCAGGTAAAAAGAGAGGCATTCTTGAACTGCGTTCAGGACCTTTCCTCCCCTGGGAGTGATTGTTCCAGTTCCAGTAAGAGAACAGGGTCTAGGATTCTGATCAAATCTGTTTGTGGTTCCTAAAAAGAGGGAACCTTTCGACCCATTTTAGACCTAAATTGTCTCAACAAATTTCTCAGGGTACCGTCCTTCAAAATAGAAACCATTCATTCCATTCTTCCTTTGATCTAAGAAGGTCAGTTCATGACGACCATAGACCTGAAGGATGCGTATCTTCATGTTCCCATCCACAGGGATCATCACAAGTTCCTGAGATTCACCTTTCTAGACAAACACTTTGTTTGTGGCTTTTCTGTTTTGGCTTTGTCACAGCTCCCAGAATTTTTTCAAAAGTTCTGGGGGCTCTCTTGGCAGTGATCAGGTCTCGGGGAATTGCAGTGGCGCCCTACCTGGACGACATATTGGTTCAGGCGCCATCTTTTCAACAAGCAAACTCTTATACAGAGATCTTGTTGTTTTTTCTACAGTCCCACGGATGACAATTGAATCTGGAGAAGAGTTCCCTTGTTCCAGCTACAATGGTGTTGTTTTTTTTTTAGGGACCATAATAGATTCCTTATCTATGAAAACATTTCTGACAGACGTCAGAAAATCCAATTTTTCTTTCCTCTTGCCTCTCTCTTCAGTCTACTGTTCGGCTGTCAGTAGCTCAATGTATGGAGGTAATTGGTCGTCTGGTTGCTTCTATAGACATCATTCCCTTTGCTCGAATCCGTTTGAGGGATCTGCAGTTATGCATGCTCAGACAATGGAACGAAGACCATTTGGATCTTTCTCGGAAAATAGATCTAGACCAGTCGACATAGACTCTCTCCCATGGTGGCTTGCTCAGGAGCATCTTTCTCAGGGCAGATGCTTCCAGAGACCTTCCTAGGTGATTGTGACCATGGACGCCAGTCGGCTGGGGAGCAATCTGGGACTTGTTAAAGGTGCAGGGACTATGGACTTGGGAGGAGTATGCTCTCCCAATAAACATTTTGGTGTTGAGAGCGATTTACAATGCTCTGATGGCTTGGCCTCAATTGTCTTTAGCCCGGTTTATCAGGTTTCAGTCTGACAACATCACCTCAGTGGCTTACATCAACCACCAGGGAGGAACTCAGAGTTCCTTAGCCTTGAAGGAGGTGGCACAGATTATTCAGTGGGCAGAAGCTCACAATTGTTGTCTATCTGCCATCCACATTCCTTGAGTGGAAACTGGGAAGCGGATTTCCTGAGCAGACAGACATTTCATCCTGGGGAGTGGGCTCTCCATCCGGAGTTGTTCTCCAGGTTAACCCTCAAATGGGGGGTGCCGGAGTTGGATCGGATGGTGTCTCGGCAGAACGCCAAGCTTCCAAGGTACGGTTCAAGGTCAAGAGATCCTCAGGCCGCTCTGATAGATGCTCTGACGGTTCTTTGGGATTTCGGTCTAGCATACCTGTTTTCTCTGTTTGTGCTCATTCCCCGAGTTATTGCTCGTATCAAACTAGAGAGAGCATCAGTAATTCTAATAGCTCCTGCATGGCCTTGCAGGATTTGGTATGCAGACCTAGTGAAGATGTCATCTCGGCCGCCTTGGAGGTTTCCTCTGAGGAAGGACCTAACTCAGGGTCCATTCCTCCATCCAAATCTTGTTTCTCTGAAGCTGACTGCTTGGAGATTGAACGCTTAGTTCTGTCTAAGCATGGATTTTCTGAGTTGGTCATTGAGACCATGATCCAGGCTCACAAGCCTGTTACTCGAAAGATTTACCATAAGGTATTACGTAAATACCTTTTATTGGTGTGAATTTAAGGGCTACTCTTGGAGTAGGGTCAGGATTCCTAGAATTTTCTCTTTTCTCCAGGAAGGTCTGGAGAAAGGGTTGTCAGTCAGTTCTCTGAAAGGTCAGATTTCTGCATTATCTATTTTGTTACACAAGCGTCTGGTGGATGTGCCAGATGTTCAATCTTTTTGTCAGGCCCTGGTCAGAATCAGGCCTGTGTTTAAACCTGTTGCTCCTCCTTGGAGCGTTAATCTTGTTCTTAAAGTTTTGCAGCAGGCTCCGTTTGAGCCAGTGCATTCCATATATATTAAGTTGCTATCTTGGAAGATTTTGTTTCTTATTGTTATCTCTCTCGGCTTTGCAGTGTGATTCGCCTTACCTTATCTTTCATGCGAATAAGGCAGTTCTTCATATAAATTGGGGTTTCTTCCTAAAGTGGTTTCGGATAGAAATATTAATCAGGAAATTGTTCTTCCTTCTCTCTGTCCCAATCTTTCTTCTCATAAAAACGTCTGTTGCACAACTTGGATGTTGTGCGTGCTATAAAATTATACCTACAGGCGACTAAGGATTTTCGCCAGTCTTCTGCCCTGTTTGTTTCTCAGGAAAGTGTAAGGGTCAGAAGGCTACTTCTCTTTCCCTCTGGTTGAGAAGTATGATTCGTTTTGCTTATGAGACTGCTGGATAGCAGCCTCCTGAGAGAATTGCAGCTCATTCCACTAGGGCTGTCTCCTCTTCTTGGGCCTTAAAAAATTATGCTTCTGTGGAACAGATTTGCAAGGCTGCAACTTGATCCTCTCTGCATACTTTTTCCAATTTTTCCAAATTTTCTGCCTCTCTTGGGAGAAAGGTTCTTCAAGCGGTGGTGCCTTCTGTTTAGATCTGCCTGTCTTGTTCTCCCTCCCTGTTCATTCTGTGTCCTCTAGCTTGGGTATTGGTTCCCATTAGTAATTGAATGACGTTGTTGGCTCTCCATATCTTAGGAAAAAAAACAAAATGTATGCTTCCTGATAAATTTCTTTCTTTCCGAATATTTAGAGTCCAAAACCCAACCCTTTATTAAGACATTTATTTTTTACTATTAAAAATGTAATAAAAACATGTTCAAATAGTGCTCTTTTATATGCATGATAGGCCTTTATTTATAAAGAGATAAATTGCAGGTGAATTGTAGGTGATTAGAAATCATTCATTAAAGGGACAGTCAAGTCAAAATTAAACTTTCATGATTCAGATAGGGCATGCAATTTTAAACAACTTTCCAATTTACCTTTTCATCAAATTTGCTTTGTTCTCTTGGTATTCTTTGTTGAAAGCTTAACCTAGGTAGGCTCATATTTTAATTTTTAAGCCCTTGGAGGGTGCCTCTTATCAGTGCATTTTAACCGTTTTTCACAGCTAGACAGCGCTAGTTCATGTGGGTCATATATTTAACATCGTACTCACTCTCATGGGGCTATTTATGAGTCAGCACTGATTGGCTAAAAAGAAAGTCTGTCAAAAGAACTGAAATAAGGGGTCAGTCTGCAGAGGCTTAGATACAAGGTAATCCCAGAGGTAAAACGTGTATTTATAACTGTTGGTTATGCAAAACTGGGGAATGGGTAATAAAGGGATTATCATTCTTTTTAAACAATAACAATTCTGGAGTAGACTGTTCCTTTTAACTATGCATTATTATGAAGGGCCAAACCCAGTGATTATCTCCTGCAAGAGGAGCTGAGTTAGCCCTGCACAATGCATAGTTAATACTGCATACAATTCACCTGCAATTCTCCTAGGTGAATTGTACACAGCATTTAATATGCAATATGCAGGGCTAACTCAGCTACTATCTGTATTTGCCCTCTCATAATACAGTACTTAGTTAATGGTAGGAGATGAAATGTTTCAGTTCACCTGCCTGAGTTTACTGTATCCTCACATGCATTCAATTTTTCTAACCGTGACTTGTCACAGGACACAGTGTTAGTGATTTGTCCTTTTTTTTTTTTTTTTTTTTTGACAGGCCAGAGCTGCTTGATCATCTCCGAGAGACTAGAGCTGATAAAAAAAAGTTACGTAAAGTTTTAAGAGAATTTGAAGAGCACTTCCTAAGACAAACAGGAAGGTAAGATGTTAATAAAATAACAATATATGCATATTAAGCTGCTGTTAAGCCTTACATTATATACATGATCTGCATTTTATGCATTATCTGTTGTGCTTTGAAAACCGCATCCTATGAGTACTTAAAGGACCACTCAATGCAGTAGAATTATATAATTAACAGTCGCATAATTAAGACAATGATTTAAAGGGACAGTAAACCTTAAAAATAATGTTATATAATTCTGCACATAGTGCAGAATTATATAACATTATATTAGCCAAACATTATTAAAACATAATTTCCCCTATTCATTTTTTTTAAAAAAAGTGCTGTTTCACAGACCCACTCTCTGCTGAGCGGGTCTGTTATATTTACTCAGCGCATCGGGCCAGCTGTATAGTCACAGCCCGGCCCTACCGCGCCATAAGACTAAGTGCAGCTCGCTCCTCAGCAGAAAGCGGGTCTGTGAAACAGCGCTTTTTTTTAAAAATGAATAGGGGAAATTATGTTTTAATAATGTTTGGCTAATATAATGTTATATAATTCTGCACTATGTGCAGAATTATATAACATTATTTTTAAAGTTTACTGACACTTTAACACCTACTCTGAATCTCAAAAAAGCAGTAGATTTTTTTTGTGTTAAATTTTTTTTGGCCCCCTGTATCATGTGATAGACATCACCCAATCACAGACTAGTATACAGGGAGTGCAGAATTATTAGGCAAGTTGTATTTTTGAGGATTAATTTTATTATTGAACAACAACCATGTTCTCAATGAACCCAAAAAACTCATTAATATCAAAGCTGAATAGTTTTGGAAGTAGTTTTTAGTTATAGCTATTTTAGGGGGATATCTGTGTGTGCAGGTGACTATTACTGTGCATAATTATTAGGCAACTTAACAAAAAACAAATATATACCCATTTCAATTATTTATTTTTACCAGTGAAACCAATATAACATCTCAACATTCACAAATATACATTTCTGACATTCAAAAACAAAACAAAAACAAATCAGTGACCAATATAGCCACCTTTCTTTGCAAGGACACTCAAAAGCCTGCCATCCATGGATTCTGTCAGTGTTTTGATCTGTTCACCATCAACATTGCGTGCAGCAGCAACCACAGCCTCCCAGACACTGTTCAGAGAGGTGTACTGTTTTCCCTCCTTGTAAATCTCACATTTGATGATGGACCACAGGTTCTCAATGGGGTTCAGATCAGGTGAACAAGGAGGCCATGTCATTAGATTTTCTTCTTTTATACCCTTTCTTGCCAGCCACGCTGTGGAGTACTTGGACGCGTGTGATGGAGCATTGTCCTGCATGAAAATCATGTTTTTCTTGAAGGATGCAGACTTCTTCCTGTACCACTGCTTGAAGAAGGTGTCTTCCAGAAACTGGCAGTAGGACTGGGAGTTGAGCTTGACTCCATCCTCAACCCGAAAAGGCCCCACAAGCTCATCTTTGATGATACCAGCCCAAACCAGTACTCCACCTCCACCTTGCTGGCGTCTGAGTCGGACTGGAGCTCTCTGCCCTTTACCAATCCAGCCACGGGCTCATCCATCTGGCCCATCAAGACTCACTCTCATTTCATCAGTCCATAAAACCTTAGAAAAATCAGTCTTGAGATATTTCTTGGCCCAGTCTTGACGTTTCAGCTTGTGTGTCTTGTTCAGTGGTGGTCGTCTTTCAGTCTTTCTTACCTTGGCCATGTCTCTGAGTATTGCACACCTTGTGCTTTTGGGCACTCCAGTGATGTTGCAGCTCTGAAATATGGCCAAACTGGTGGCAAGTGGCATCTTGGCAGCTGCACGCTTGACTTTTCTCAGTTCATGGGCAGTTATTTTGCGCCTTGGTTTTTCCACACGCTTCTTGCGACCCTGTTGACTATTTTGAATGAAACGCTTGATTGTTCGATGATCACGCTTCAGAAGCTTTGCAATTTTAAGAGTGCTGCATCCCTCTGCACGATATCTCACTATTTTTGACTTTTCTGAGCCTGTCAAGTCCTTCTTTTGACCCATTTTGCCAAAGGAAAGGAAGTTGCCTAATAATTATGCACACCTGATATAGGGTGTTGATGTCATTAGACCACACCCCTTCTCATTACAGAGATGCACATCACCTAATATGCTTAATTGGTAGTAGGCTTTCGAGCCTATACAGCTTGGAGTAAGACAACATGCATAAAGAGGATGATGTGGTCAAAATACTCATTTGCCTAATAATTCTGCACTCCCTGTATGTACACCCTGTGAGCTTGTGCACATGCTCAGTAGGAGCTTGTTCCCCAGAAATTGTGAATATAAAAAGACTGCAAATGTTTTGCTTTAATGTTTCAGATAGAGCATGCCATTTTAAGCAACTTTCTAATTTACTCCTATTATCAATTATTCTTTATTCTCTTCCTATCTTTATTTAAAAAGCAAGAATGTAAAGCTTAAGAGCTGGCTCATTTTTGGTTAAAAACCTGGGTTATGCTTGCTTATTGGTTTGCTAAATGTAGCCACCAATAAGCGCTATCCAGGGTGCTTAACCTAAAATGGGCTGGCTCCTAAGTTTAAATTCCTGCTTTTTAAATAAAGATTGCAAGACAACAAAGGAAAAGTGATAGTAGGAGTAAAATAGATGCTTTAATTGCATGCTCTATCTGAATCATGTTTATTTTGACTTGAGTGTCCCTTTAATTAATTAATTGATTCATTTATTTTTGCGTGACAAATTACAAAGTTAAGCAAACTTATGTAGATAAGTATATATATATATATATATATATATATATATATATATATATATATATATATATATATATATAACATATAAAACAATAATGTTATGGGTAATTATAATACATTACTAAATAAATAATGCTAAGAACAGTTCTAAGAATAGGCACATTACTGAATAAATAATGCTAAGAACAATTCTAAGAATAGACCGGTCATGTTACCAAAAATATTTACTAAAATAGCACAAAATATAAAATCACTTATACAACTATGGTTAAAAATACTCAAATATAAATGAAACAAAGTGGACCCAGAATAGGTTGTTCCAGTCAGCCAAAGTGGCTCAGAATACAGTCTTATGGAAATGAATATGTGCAAAGAAAGATCCTACATGTGACACATTAAATACCGGACTCCTTGTATTGAGGGACAGTGAACAGGGTCAATAATCAGTCTCTCGTGTATCTCTTAGGAGTCACCCATAAGAAACTTGCTGTTTAGAGGATTGCTTATAAACCACTTAACGTAGTACTTGGTCTCTTTAAGAACGTAACAACCGGAACGGGCTGTACCCCTCCATGTGCCTACCTTTAATGCTGGATACAAGACAGTTTTGCAGCCGGTTCCTTACCATACTGGAACGCGGGCATAGGTGTCTATTCAGCTCCATCTGTTGCTTCCTGGGTCGTTATTTAAAGCACTCACGTGGTAATCCAAAGACGTGATGCAGTATGTAGTTCCGTAAAGATCCCAGACCCTTACTCTGCGCAGAGATTTGAGAACGGATCTATTCAGGTTAAAGGAGTCCCTTTAAAATCCAATGTAATCCTTCGAAATGGTCTGTGTTAGTACAAAGTCCCAACTTAAGCTGCTACCATCAATGCGTTTCACTGTATTCCATGGCTTTATCAAGATGGTTTATTGCAGTTTTGAGTGTCCTTATGCTATAAATTGATTGGTTGCTGATAGTTCTACTTCCGGTTTATAGTGTAGATGTATTAAAGGTGGACTTGTTTCTTTCTTAATCTAATATTTCTTTTAGTGATAACATGCATATTTAAATACTATGCAATTGATATTAATAATCAAGTCCTCTATTTGTTAATTTTTTTATTTATTTTTTTAAGAACAAAACAATGTAAACAATAGAAGCAATTTGTAACAATGTTTCTTTAAGATACCCTTCGTCATACAAAGATATGTGAAAAATATATAAAGTGTATAAAATGTACATATAAATTTACATGGAGAAGAAAAAATTGTCATGGAAAGGACTTCATAATAAAACATCATAAAATACCTAGAAAAATATTCATATAACTCGAGTTAGTAAACAGTGCATAAATTAGACACTATGGAGTGTTAAATCGATAATGCTACTGTGTGATTTATCCAGGTTAAAAATAGTAATCTAAGAAATCCTACTATAAAAGATTGTACTAAAAAAGATCGTATTAAAAAAGAGATGCAACTCTTAAAAGACTCCAGGGTAATGGAGATTAATCTAAAATGAAAGGGTTCAGATCAAGTTCTGAATTTAAACCTAGTGGGTATAGTGTCCCCATCTCATAGATTATTTCAGCTTCCTTTTGTAATAGAATGTTTTCAAAATCGCCCCCTCTCCAAGGCTTCTTAACTTTACATAAGCCCCAATATTTCAAATCTTTAGTGTTATTTTTATGTACTGTCCTAAAATGCTCGTACAGTCTGATCTCTTGGTCACCTTTCTCGATGAGATTTAAATGCTCCCTTATTCTAGTGCGTAAAGTCCTTGAAGTTTCAAATACTGTTTCTTACTGGTACTGTACATTGAATGAGGTAAATGACTCCTTTGTCGCTACACCAAATAGTGTCCTTAATTTTTATTCATTTCCTGTATTAGTTGAGGTATAGCCTTTAAGTTTAGTGCCATGTTGACAAGCTTTACAGCTATAACATGGATAATACCCACACACTGTTACCTAAAAGGTCTCTATCTTTTGATGTTAGTGTTTTCTTTTTAAAGTCACTAGGTGCGAGAATGTTTCTTTGATGTAAGTGGCAAGAGTCCATGAGCTAGTGACGTATGGGATATTCATTCCTACCCAGAGGTGTAACTAGAAACCACAGGGCCCAGGTGCAAGAATCTAAGAAGGGCCACACCCCCACCCAAAAAAGAGGTCAATTAGATACATATCATCTATTTATTTATTTTTTAACATTTAACAAAGAAAAAAAAATGTGAATCAGAATATATGTCTTCAAAAGGAGGTACCCTGTGCCCACAGTCTGTGAGATGGTCTGACCCCCTATTACTGTATATAGGGACACTGTTTAATGCACCAGTACTGTATATAGTGAGTTAGTGACACAGTCTGTAATCTGCCGGTGAGATTGCTGGCCTGACCCTACCCGTCCCAGTACTTTATAAAGTGACCACAGTAGTCTGTGACATGGTCCAGCCCCCCCCGTACTGTATATAGTGGTACTGTATAGTGACACTGTTTACCCCCCACCCCCCTCATGCTGTAGTAACAAGGTCTGTAATTTTCTGGTTCCACAAACATATACACACACACACACACACACACACACACACATGCATAAATACACACAGTCACATACATACACACACACACACACACACATAAACACCAATGGGTAAAACAGAAACACTAACCCCTGTAGTCAGAGACACTAGTGAAGCATCACGTCACACTCGCATATCATCAGTGCAGGCAGTGGCAGGTCAACGTTTTTTATTGAAAAGAAAACTAAAAAAAGTGTATTTCTTTCTAATGACACAATGAGTCCGTGGATCATCATCAATTACTGTTGGGAATATCACTCCTGGCCAGCAGGAGGAGGCAAAGAGCACCACAGCAAAGCTGTTAAATATCACTCCCCTACCCACAATCCCCCAGTCATTCTCTTTGCCTGTAGTGCAAGGAGGAGGTGAAGTTTAGGTGTCAGAGTAAGCTTAATCTGCTAAAAAAAAAAAAAAATCTTGATTGAAGAAAACTTCTTAGTTACTTTCTGGTGTCTAGCCTAGTTCACATCAGTCTCTTCAGTAGGGCAGTGGTGGCTTTTGAGCACTTGAGAACTTGTGAGGTACAATCCTCACTGCGTTTTCTTAAGAATCTGCTGCCCTAACTAGAAAGCCTGAGTAGGTTTACTTAGTTTTTCTCTCTTCACCCTCTCAAACTAGGTGAGCTGTCCTGCTGCCGGACAGAACTTTCAGGTAAGTGCCATTTTAATTTTCTTTTGCAAAGAGATTGCTGGCACTTGTTACAGCTAAAAGCTGTCTTATTTAATATGGGACTTTATTAAACCTTAATGTTTGGGGTTTATTTTAGGCAGTTTGGGCATTGAGACTATGAGGTGATTTATGGTGGCTTAGTGTGTTATAGTAGTTTTTATACTTTAACTTTTGGTCATGGAGATTACTGTTATAAGCCGTTTTTCTCTTGTTAAGTGTATCCAGTCCACGGATCATCCATTACTTGTGGGATATTCTCCGTCCCAACAGGAAGTTGCAACAGGATCACACACAGCAGAGCTGCTATATAGCTCCTCCCCTCACTGCCATACCCAGTCATTCTCTTGCAACTCTCAACAAAGATGGACGTAGTAAGAGGAGAGTGGTGTATTATAGTTAGTTTCTTAACTTCAATCAAAAGTTTGTTATTTTTAAATGGTACCGGAGTGTACTGTTTCATCTCAGGCAGCATTAGAAGAAGAATCTGGCTGTGATTTCTATGATCTTAGTAGAAGTAACTAAGATCCACTGCCGTTCTCACATATTCTGAGGAGTGAGGTAACTTCAGAGGGGGAATGGCGTGCAGGTTTTCCTGCAATAAGGTATGTGCAGTTAACATATTTCTAGGGATGGAATTTGCTAGAAAAATGCTGCTGATACCGGATTAATGTAAGTTAAGCCTTAAATGCAGTGATAGCGACTGGTATCAGGCTTATTAACAGAGATACATACTCATATAAAAGTGTAATATAAAACGTTTGCTGGCATGTTAATCGTTTTTTATATATGTTTGGTGACAAAACTTATTGGGGCCTAGTTTTTTTCCACATGGCTGGCTTGATTTTTGCCTAGAAACAGTTTCCTGAGGCTTTCCACTGTTGTAATATGAGTGGGAGGGGCCTATTTTAGCGCATTTCTGCGCAGCTAGAATTACAGACTGAGACACTCAGCTTCCTTCTGCATGATACAGGACATCTCTGAAGGGCTCAAAAGGCTTCAAAGTCGTTTTTGAGGAGGGTAACAACCACAGTAGACTGTGGCAGTTGTGACTGTGTTTAAAAACGTTTTTGTCATTTATTATTCCATTTTTGGTATTAAGGGGTTAATCATCCATTTGCAAGTGGGTGCAATGCTCTGCTGACTTGTTACATACACTGTAACAATTTCGTTAGTGTAACTGCCTTTTTTCACTGTTATTTCAAATTTTGTCAAAATTTGTTTCTCTTAAAGGCACAGTAACGTTTTTTTATATTGCTTGTTAACTTGCTTTAAAGTGTTTTCCAAGCTTGCTAGTCTCATTGCTAGTCTGTACAAACATGTCTGAAACAGAGGATACTTGTTCATTATGTTTAAAAGCCATGGTGGAGCCCCATAGGAGAATGTGTACTAAATGTATTGATTTCACCTTAAACAGTAAAGATCAGTCTTTATCTATAAAAGAATTGTCACCAGAGGGGTCTGTCGAGGGGGAAGTTATGCCGACTAACTCTCCCCACGTGTCGGACCCTTCGCCTCCCGCTCAAGGGACGCACGCTAATATGGCGCCAAGTACATCAGGGACGCCCATAGCGATTACTTTGCAGGACATGGCTGCAATCATGACTAATACCCTGTCAGAGGTATTATCCAGATTGCCTGAATTGAGAGGCAAGCGCGATAGCTCTGGGGTTAGATGAGATACAGAGTGCGTAGATGCTGTAAGAGCCATGTCTGATACTGCGTCACAATATGCAGAACCTGAGGACGGAGAGCTTCAGTCTGTGGGTGACGTCTCTGAATCGGGGAGACCTGATTCAGAGATTTCTAATTTTAAATTTAAGCTTGAGAACCTCCGTGTATTGCTTGGGGAGGTATTAGCTGCTCTGAATGACTGCGACACAATTGCAGTGCCAGAGAAATTGTGTAGGCTGGATAAATACTATGCAGTGCCGGTGAGTACTGATGTTTTTCCAATACCTAAAAGGCTTACAGAAATTATTAGTAAGGAGTGGGATAGGCCCGGTGTGCCCTTTTCCCCACCTCCTATATTTAGAAAAATGTTTCCAATAGATGCCACTACACGGGACTTATGGCAGACAGTCCCTAAGGTGGAGGGAGCAGTTTCTACTTTAGCAAAGCGTACCACTATCCCGGTTGAGGACAGTTGTGCTTTTTCAGATCCAATGGATAAAAAATTAGAGGGTTACCTTAAGAAAATGTTTATTCAACAAGGTTTTATTTTACAGCCCCTTGCATGCATTGCGCCTGTCACTGCTGCGGCGGCATTCTGGTTTAAGGCCCTGGAAGAGGCCATCCATACAGCTCCATTGACTGAAATTGTTGACAAGCTTAGAACTCTTAAGCTAGCTAACTCATTTTTTTCTGATGCCACCATTGTTTATTTGACTAAACTAACGGCTAAGAATTCCGGATTCGCCATCCAGGCGCGTAGGGCGCTATGGCTCAAATCCTGGTCAGCTGGTGTGACTTCAAAGTCTAAATTACTCAACATTCCTTTCAAGGGGCAGACCTTATTCAGGCCTGGTTTGAAAGAAATTATTGCTGACATTACTGGAGGTAAGGGTCATACCCTTCCTCAGGACAGGGCCAAATCAAAGGCCAAACAGTCTAATTATCGTGCCTTTCGAAAATTTCAAGGCAGGTGCAGCATCAACTTCCTCTGCTTCAAAACAAGAGGGAACTTTTGCTCAATCCAAGCAGGCCTGGAAACCTAACCAGTCCTGGAACAAGGGCAAGCAGGCCAGAAAGCCTGCTGCTGCCTCTAAGACAACATGAAGGAGCGGCCCCCTATCCGACAACAGATCTAGTAGGGGGCAGACTCTCTCTCTTCGCCCAGGTGTGGGCAAGAGATGTTCAGGATCCCTGGGTGTTGGAGATCATATCTCAAGGATATCTTCTGGACTTCAAAGCTTCTCCTCCACAAGGGAGATTTCACCTTTCACGATTATCTGCAAACCAGATAATGAAAGAGGCATTCCTCAGTTGCGTACAAGATCTCCTTGTAATGGGAGTGATCCATCCAGTTCCGCGGACGGAACAAGGACAGGGGTTTTATTCAAATCTGTTTGTGGTTCCCAAAAAAGAGGGAACCTTCAGACCAATTTTGGATTTAAAGATCCTAAACAAATTCCTCAGAGTTCCGTCATTCAAGATGGAAACTATTCGAACCATTTTACCCATGATCCAAGAGGGTCAGTACATGACCACAGTGGACTTAAAGGATGCCTACCTTCACATTCCGATTCACAAGAATCATCATCAGTTCCTGAGGTTTGCCTTTCTAGACAGGCATTACCAATTTGTAGCTCTTCCATTCGGGTTGGCTACAGCCCCAAGAATTTTTACAAAGGTTCTGGGCTCACTTCTGGCGGTCCTAAGACCGCAAGGCATAGTGGTGGCTCCTTACCTGGACGACATCCTGATACATTCGTCAAGCTTTCAAATTGCCAAATCTCATACAGAGATAGTTCTGGCATTCCTGAGGTTGCATGGGTGGAAAGTGAACGAAGAAAAGAGTTCTCTTATCTCCTCTCACAAGGGTTTCCTTCCTAGGGACTCTTATAGATTCTGTAGAAATGAAAATTTACCTGACGGAGTCCAGGTTATCAAAACTTCTAAATGCTTGCCGTGTTCTTCACTCCATTCCGCGCCCCACGGTGGCTCAGTGCATGGAAGTAATCGGCTTAATGGTAGCGGCGATGGACATAGTGCCATTCGCGCGCCTGCATCTCAGACCGCTGCAATTATGCATGCTCAGTCAGTGGAATGGGGATTACACAGATTTGTCCCCTCTACTAAATCTGGATCAGGAAACCAGAGATTCTCTTCTCTGGTGGTTATCTCGGGCCCATCTGTCCAAGGGTATGACCTTTCGCAGACCAGATTGGACAATTGTAACAACAGATGCCAGCCTTCTAGGTTGGGGTGCAGTCTGGAACTCCCTGAAGGCTCAGGGTTCATGGACTCAGGAGGAGAAACTCCTCCCAATAAATATTCTGGAGTTAAGAGCAATATTCAATGCTCTTCTAGCTTGGCCTCAGCTAGCAACACTGAGGTTCATCAGACTTCAGTCGGACAACATCACGACTGTGGCTTACATCAACCATCAAGGGGGAACCAGGAGTTCCCTAGCGATGTCAGAAGTCTCCAAGATAATTCGCTGGGCAGAGACTCACTCTTGCCACCTGTCAGCGATCCATATCCCAGGTGTAGAGAACTGGGAGGCGGATTTTCTAAGTCGTCAGACTTTTCATCCGGGGGAATGGGAACTTCATCCGGAGGTGTTTGCTCAATTGGTTCTCCGTTGGGGCAAACCAGAATTGGATCTCATGGCGTCTCGCCAGAACGCCAAGCTTCCTTGTTACGGATCCAGGTCCAGGGACCCAGAAGCGGCACTGATAGATGCTCTAGCAGCGCCTTGGTTCTTCAACCTGGCTTATGTGTTTCCACCGTTTCCTCTGCTCCCTCGTCTGATTGCCAAAATCAAACAGGAAAGAGCATCGGTGATATTGATAGCGCCTGCGTGACCACGCAGGACCTGGTATGCAGTCCTAGTGGACATGTCATCCCTTCCACCATGGACTCTGCCTCTGAGACAAGACCTTCTAATACAAGGTCCTTTCAATCATCCGAATCTACTTTCTCTGAGACTGACTGCATGGAGATTGAACGCTTGATCCTATCAAAGCGTGGCTTCTCCGAGTCAGTAATTGAAACCTTAATACAGGCACGAAAGCCTGTCACCAGGAAAATTTACCACAAGATATGGCGTAAATATCTTCATTGGTGTGAATCCAAGAATTACTCATGGAGTAGGGTTAGGATTCCTAGGATATTGTCCTTCCTCCAAGAGGGTTTGGACAAAGGATTATCGGCTAGTTCTTTAAAGGGACAGATTTCTGTGCTGTCTATTTTTTTACACAAGCGTCTGGCAGAAGTTCCAGACGTTCAGGCATTTTGTCAGGCTTTAGTTAGAATTAAGCCTGTGTTTAAACCTGTTGCTCCTCCATGGAGCTTAAACTTGGTTCTTAAAGTTCTTCAAGGGGTTCCGTTTGAACCCCTTCATTCTATTGATATCAAACTTCTTTCATGGAAAGTTCTTTTTCTGATGGCTATTTCCTCGGCTCGAAGAGTCTCGGAGTTATCTGCCTCACATTGTGATTCTCCTTATCTGATCTTTCATTCAGATAAAGTTGTTCTGCGTACAAAACCTGGGTTTTTACCTAAGGTGGTTTCTAACAAGAATATCAATCAAGAGATTGTTGTTCCATCATTATGTCCTAATCCTTCTTCAAAGAAGGAACGTCTTTTGCATAATCTAGACGTAGTTCGTGCCTTGAAGTTTTACTTACAGTCTACTAAAGATTTTCGCCATCTAACCTGTTTGTTGTTTACTCTGGACAGAGGAGAGGTCAAAAGGCCTCGGCAACCTCTCTTTCTTTTTGGCTTCGGAGTATAATCCGTTTAGCCTATGAGACTGCTGGACAGCAGCCTCCTGAAAGGATTACAGCTCATTCTACTAGAGCTGTGGCTTCCACCTGGGCCTTTAAAAATGAGGCCTCTGTTGAACAGATTTGCAAGGCTGCAACTTGGTCTTCGCTTCATACTTTTTCCAAATTTTCCAAATTTGATACTTTTTGCTTCTTCGGAGGCTGTTTTTGGGAGAAAGGTTCTGCAGGCAGTGGTTCCTTCCGTTTAAGTTCCTGCCTTGTCCCTCCCATCATCCGTGTACTTTAGCTTTGGTATTGGTATCCCACAAGTAATGGATGATCCGTGGACTGGATACACTTAACAAGACAAAACATAATTTATTCTTACCTGATAAATTTATTTCTCTTGTAGTATATCCAGTCCACGGCCTGCCCTGTCCTTTTCAGGCAGGTCTAAATTTTAATTAAACTACAGTCACCACTGCACCCTATGGTTTCTCCTTTCTCAGCTTGTTTCGGTCGAATGACTGGATATGGCAGTGAGGGGAGGAGCTACATAGCAGCTCTGCTGTGGGTGATCCTCTTGCAACTTCCTGTTGGGAAGGAGAATATCCCACAAGTAATGGATGATCCGTGGACTGGATACACTACAAGAGAAATACATTTATCAGGTAAGCATAAATTATGTTTTTTCATCAGTTAGGGCTCTGTAACCGCTCTGTATTTGAAAATGAGCTGCAGGACAGGTAGGCACCCCAGTAAAGCTAATGAGGTGTATAGGTAGCCTGAGGTCTATTTGGTTTGTTGAGCTAACACACATTTCTATTTAAAGACACAGTACACATTTATTTTTTATTTTCAAATAAAGAATGTTTACTCTTTATCCTTATTTATTACATAAGATGGATCAAGAGGCTTTTCAAACCATTATCCCAGGCGAAGTTGCTGCTTGTCAGTTATGTTTTGATGCTCAGGTGGAACCCCCAGTTCCTTTTTGTTCCTCATGCATTGAGAGAACTTTGCTATAGAGATAAAATATTTGACCATGAGCCACCATTATCCCAGGCAAATGCTGTTCAGGTGTCTCCTGTTGCAGATATGCCGTAGCTCTCTCCTCAAGCATCCCAACTTTTTCAGTCTCCACATACAGTGCCCTGTGTTTCCTCTTGCAATCCTGTAGGATTTTCTCTACAAGACATTGCTTCCCAGGTATCCCTTGCGGTATCTGAGGCCTTCTCAGCTTTCCCCATGTTGCAGGGAAGGCGTAAAAGGAAATTTAAGGAAACAGTAAGGTTTCTGATCAAGTTCTGGCTATCCAGAATGTCCCTTCCCATAAGCCTGAGGAAGAAGACATGTCGGTAGCATCTGAGGGGGAAATCTCAGACTCAAACAGTGTAATTCCTTCTTCTGATGCTGAAGTGGTATCCTTCAGATTTAAGCTAGAACACCTTCGCTTATTACTTAAGGGGGTATTGGCTACTTTGGACGACTCCGACACAACTATCGTAGTCAATCCTAAAAAGTCTAGTAAATGAAACAAATACTTTGATGTTCCCTCCGCGGTGGAGGTTTTTCCGGTTCCTGGCCATGCTGCGGAGATTATTGCTCGAGAATGGGAAAGACCTGGTAATCTCTTTCTCCATCTCCTATTTTTAAGAAGATGTTTCCTATAGCAGATTCTCTTCTCTTGATAACAAGAATAGCAAACGTTTGAATTCTGTTTTTAAAACTTCTGAGGATTTCTGTTTTTAAAACTTCTGAGGTTACTACTGAAATTTTTCCAATTTCAGATGCTATCTCTAATATGATTACTAAGGAATGGTCTAAGCCTGGTACTTATTTTAATCCTTCTTCTAGTTTTAAAAAATTGTATCCTTTACCTGTGTCTAATTTAGAGCTTTGGGAGAGAGTCCCTACAGTTGATGGCGCTATTTCTACTTTTAAAGATCCCTTATATAGGAGGATTAAATCTTATCTTAGGAGGGCATATTTACATACTGGCTATAGTCTTAGGCCTGCTATTTCTATAGCTGATGTTTCTGCTGCTGCTTCAACTTTTTGGTTGGACAATTTAGCAGAGCAGCTATTGGATCCTGATTTGTCTTAAATTGTTGTTTTACTTCAACATGCAAATAATTTCATTTGTGATGCTATATTTGATATTATTAAGATTGATGTTAAATCTATGTCTTCAGCTATTCTATCTAAAAGAGCTTTATGGCTCAAATCATGGAATGCAGATATGGTGTCTAAATCTAGATTACTATCATTATCTTTTCAAAGTAATAATTTATTTGGTTCTCGATTGGATTCTATTATCTCCACTATCACTGGGGGTAAGGGAGTTTTCTTTCATGTAATTGGCACGAGCCCATGAGCTAGTGACGTATGGGATATACAATCCCACCAGGAGGGGCAAAGTTTCCCAAACTTCAAAATGCCTATAAATACACCCCTCACCACACCCACAATTCCGTTTTACAAACCTTGCCTCCTATGGAGGTGGTGAAGTAAGTATTCTAAGCATTATGAAGCCCAATTCCTCTGAGTACAGTGTTTGTCAGAGGGATGTGAAGAGAATATCGCCTATTGATTTCATGGTTACCCTCGCTGGAAATCTTTTCAAGGGTTCTCTGTTATCGGTCGTAGGGATTCATCTCCTACCTCCCTTTTCAGATCGACTATATACTCTTATGTGGATTGGTGTCTTTCGGTAAGTATGTATCATTATTTAAGACACTCTCAGCTACGGTTTGGCGCTTTATTGTATTAATACAAAGTTTTAAATATATGTATTTTACTTATATTTTCCATGAGTCAGGTTTATTTGTATTTCCCTTTGCAGTCAAGCAGTTTCGTTATGGGAATCATGTATTAGGATGTTTGTCTTACCTGGGGTATAGTCTTTTTTCCAATTTGACTTGTTTTTTCTTTAAAAACTTGCGGGCAAATTAGGCTTGGGAGAGCGCAAAATGCTGTTATTGCGTCATTCTTGGCGCAATAATTTTTTTGTGCGTCTGTGATGACGCAAGTTCGTCATTTCCTGTGTCTTAGTTGACGCTAGGTTGTTTGGAGCGAAATTGTGTTTGTTGTGATGCAGGTTGCGTCATTTCCGAATGTTTGTTGGCGCCAAATAATTTCTCTACTTCCTTTTGCGACGTGCGTCATTCTTGGAGCCAAAAAAGTTTTTTATTTTTTGCTCCATTTCCTTTATGCTCCTTGCCTTTTTTATGCTCAGAGGGCTATGCTATTTGCTTTTTTTAGTATTTGCATTTTCCCCCATTCCTCAAACTGCTATGTGGAAATAAGATATTTTTGTTTAAATGTTATTTTTTCTTTTACATTTTATGAGATGTCTCAATCTGATCCTGTCTCAGAAGATGCTGTAGGAACCATGCTGCCTGAACACAGTTCTAGCAAAACAAGTGTATCTGTTGTAAGCTAGTGGAGATTATATCTCCAGCTGTAGTATGTAACAGTTGTCATGATAAGCTTTTGCATGCAGAAAACGGTTCTATTAATGCTAGTACAGTATCTGTTGTTCCTTCAACATCTAAAGTACATGCTATCCCTGTTAACATGAAAAATTATATTGCTGATGCGATACAGAATGCTATGGCTGCTATACCGTCTTCCATTAAACGTAAAGGGTCTTTTAAAACTTCTCAAAATACTGATGAAATTTGTAATGACCGACAACATACTGATATATCCACTTCTGATGAGGACCTCTCTGATTTAGAAGATCCTACTTCAGACGTTGACACTGATAAATCATCTTATCTTTTTATGATTGAGTATATTCGTTCTTTGTTAAAAGAAGTGTTGATAACTTTGGATATTGAGGGAGTCTGGTCCTCTTGATAAAAAATCCAGTAAACGTTTAAATTCTGTTTATAAACTTCCTGTGATTACTCCAGAGGTTTTTCCTGTTCCTGATGTGATTGGTAAGGAATGGTCTAAGCTTGGTACTTCTTCTTTTCCTTCTTCAAGTTTAAAAAGTTGTATCCTTTGCCAGTAGCTAAGTTAGAGTTTTGGGAAAAAGTCCCTAAGGTTGACAGGGCTATTTCTACTCTTGCTAAGCGTACTACTATTCCTCTGGAAGATAGTACCTCTTATCTGAGAAAAGCTTATTTACATTTTGGCTATATTCTTAGACCTGCCATTTCTATGGCTGATGTTGCAGCTGCATCAACTTTTTGGTTGGATAGCTTAGCACATCAGGAAAAAGATTCTAATTTGCATTGCATTGGTCGTTTGCTTCAACATGCTAATCATTTTATCTATGATGCTATTTTTGATATCATCAAGATTGATGTTAAATCTATGTCTTTTGGCTATTTTAGCTAGAAGAGCATTATGGCTCAAATCATGAAATGCTGACATGGTATCTAAATCTAGGTTACTATCTCTATCATTCCCGGGTAATAATTTGTTTGGTTCCCAGTTGGATTCTATTATTTCCACTATTACTGGGGGGAAGGGAGTTTTTTTTGCCCCAAGAAGTCATAAATCAAATCTAAAGCTTCTAATCGATTTCGTTCCTTTCGTCAGAATAGAGAACAGAAAACCACTCCTTCCCCTAAGGACTGGCTCCAATTGGAAGCCATCTTCAAGTTGGAATAAATCCAAGCCTTATAAGAAACCAAAGCCAGCCCCCAAAACTGCATGAAGGTGCGACCCTCAATCCAGTTTTTTGATGGGGTGCAGATTGAAATTATTTCAAGACATTTGGGCAGGTTCCGTTCAGAATCATTGGATTCAGAATATTGTCTCTCAGGGCTATCGAATAGGTTTCAGAATAAGACCTCCTGTGAGAAGATATTTTCTCTCTCACGTTTCAACAAATCCTTTGAAAGCTCAGGCCTTTCGGAAGTGTGTTTCAGATCTAGAGCTTTCAGGAGTAATTGTACCAGTTCCACTTCTGGAGCAGGGTCTGGGTTTTTATTCAAATCTATTCATTGTCCCGAAGAAGGAAAATTCTTTCAGACCAGTTCTAGATCTGAAGTTTTTTAATCAATTTGTAAGGGTCCAAACTTTCAAGATGGGGACTATAAGGACTATTCTGCCTTTTGTTCATTAGATGTCCTCAATAGACTTACAGAATGCGTATCTTCACATTCAGATTCATCCAGACCACTATCGGATTCTGAGATTCTCTTTTCTAGACAAGCCTTACCAATTTGTTGCTCTTCCATTTGGCCTAGCAACAGCTCCAAGAATCTTTTTGAAGGTTCTTGGTGCCCTTCTATCTGTAATCAGAGAGCAGGGTATTGCGGTGTTTCCTTATTTGGACGATATCTTGGTACTGGCTCAATCTTTTCATTTAGCAGAATCTCACACAAATCAACTTGTGGTGTTTCTTCAAAAACATAGTTGGAGGATCAATTTCCCAAAGAGTTTTTTGATTCCTCAGACAAGGGTCACCTTTTTAGGTTTCCAGATAGATTGTGTCCACGACTCTGTATTTAACAGACAAGAGACAAATGAAATTGGTTTCTGTCTGTCAAAACCTTCAGTTTTGATCATTCCCTTCAGTGGCTATGTGCATGGAAGTTTTAGGTCTCATGACTGCAGCATCGGATGCGATCCCCTTTGCTCGTTTTCATATGAGACCTCTGCAGCTTTGCATGCTGAATCAATGGTGCAGGGATTATACTCAGATATCACAGTTGATATACTTAAATCCCAACATTCAACTCTCTCTGTCCTGGTGGTTGGACCATCATCGGATTCTTCAAGGGGCCTCTTTTGTTCGTCCTTCCTGGTCTGTGATTTCAACAGATGCAAGTCTCACAGGTTGGGGAGCTGTCTGGGGGTCTCTGACAGCACAAGGGGTTTGGAATCCTCAAGAGGCGAGGTTACCAATCAATATTTTAGAACTCTGTGCTATTTTTAGGGCTCTTCAAGCTTGGCCTCTACTAAAGAGAGAATCATTTATTCGTTTTCAGACAATATCACAACTGGCATATGTCAATCATCAGGGTGGGACTTGCAGTCCTTTAGCAATGAAAGAAGTATCTCAAATACTTTCTTGGGCGGGATCTAACTCCTGTCTGTAATTTCTGCAATACATATCCCAGGTGTAGACAATTGGGAAGCAGATTATCTCAGCCATCAGACTTTACATCCAGGGGAGTGGTCTCTCCATCCATATGTATTTTGTCAGATTGTACAGATGTGGGGCCTTCCAGAAATAGATTTCATGGTGTCCCATCTAAACAAGAAACTTCCCAGGTATCTTTCCAGGTCCAGGGATCCTCAGGCGGAGATGGTGGATGCATTAGCATTTTGTTGGTTTTACCAACCTGCTTACATTTTTCCGCCTCTAGTTCTTCTTTCAAGGTTGATCTCCAAGATCATAATGGAACAAGTGCATGTGTTTCTGATATTACCAGCATGGCCTCACAGGTTTTGGTATGCAGATCTTGTCCAGATGTTCAGTTTCCAACCTTGGCCACTTCCTTTAAGGCCAGACCTTCTGTCTCAAGGGCTGTTTTTCAATCATGATCTCAAATCGCTAAATT
Source organism: Bombina bombina (assembly GCF_027579735.1). Taxonomy (NCBI): domain Eukaryota; kingdom Metazoa; phylum Chordata; class Amphibia; order Anura; family Bombinatoridae; genus Bombina; species Bombina bombina. The sequence continues at coordinate 85,810,902 of NC_069507.1, read as the reverse complement.
TAAAGGTATGGAAATTGAACGCTTAGTGCTTAGTAATAGAGGTTTCTCTGACTCAGTGATTAATACTATGCTACAGGCTCGTAAGTCTGTTTCAAGAAAGATTTATTATCGGGTTTGGAAAACCTTTATTTCTCTTGTTAGGTGTATCCAGTCCACGGATCATCCATTACTTGTGGGATATTCTCCTTCCCAACAGGAAGTTGCAAGAGGATCACCCACAGCAGAGCTGCTATATAGCTCCTCCCCTAACTGCCATATCCAGTCATTCTCTTGCAAGCTCTCAACATAGCTGGAGGTAGTTAGAGGAAAGTGGTAAAATATAGTTAGTTTTTTCTTCAATCAAAAGTTTATTGTTTTTAAATGGTACCGGAGTGTACTATTTTATCTCAGGCAGCATTTAGAAGAAGAATCTGCCTGCGTTTTTCTATGATCTTAGCAGAAGTAACTAAGATCCACTGCCGTTCTCACATATGTCTGAGGCGTGAGGTAACTTCAGAGGGAGAATGGCGTGCAGGGTATCCTGCAATAAGGTATGTGCAGTTAAGTTTTTCTAGGGATGGAATTTGCTAGAAAATGCTGCTGATACCGGATTAATGTAAGTTAAAGCCTAAATACAGTGATTTAATAGCGACTAGCATCAGGCTTGCTATCAGAGGTATATACTCTGATTAATGTGCAATATAAAACGTTTGCTGGCATGTTTAATCGTTTTTATATATGCTTTGGTGATAAAACTTATTGGGGCCTAGTTTTTTCCACATGGCTGGCTTTATTTTTGCCTAGAAACAGTTTCCTGAGGCTTTCCACTGTTATAGTATAAAAGTTACAGTTGGTGCAGTTAAAATTACAAACTGTGACATTTAGCTTCCCTCAGCAGTCCCCTGCATGCTATAGGACATCTCTGAAGGGTTCAAAAGTAGGAGCTGTGGCAGTTGTTATGACTGTTTAAAAAACATATTTTTCGTATTGTTAATCTGTTTTTTTGTATTAAGGGGTTAATCATCCATTTGCAAGTGGGTGCAATGCTCTGCTAACTTGTTACATACACTAAAAATGTTGTTAGTTTAACTGCCTTTTTTCAATGTTATTTCAAATTTTGGCAAAATTTGTTTCTCTTAAAGGCACAGTAACGTTTTTTTATATTGCTTGTTAACTTGATTATCCAAGCTTGCTAGTTTCATTGCTAGTCTGTATAAACATGTCTGACATAGAGGAAACTCCTTGTTCATTATGCTTAAAAGCCATGGTGGAACCCCATAGGAGAATGTGTACTAAATGTATTGATTTCACTTTAAACAATAAAGATCAGCTGTTATCTTTAAAAGAATTATCACCAGAGGATTCTGACGAGGGGGAAGTTATGCCGACTAACTCTCCCCACGTGTCGGACCCTTTGACTCCCGCTCAAAGGACTCACGCTAAAATGGCGCCAAGTACATCAAAGACGCCCATAGCGATTACTTTGCAGGACATGGCGGCAATCATGGATAATACCCTGTCAGCGGTATTAGCCAGACTGCCTGAATTCAGAGGAAAGCGCGATAGCTCTGGGGTTAGGCGTAATACAGAGCGCGCAGATGTTTTAAGGCCCATGTCTGATACTGTGTCACAATATGCAGAAGCTGAGGAAGAGCTTCGGTCTGTGGGTGACGTCTCTGACTCGGGGAAACCTGATTCAGATATGTCTACTTTTAAATTTAAGCTTGAGAACCTCCGGGTGTTGCTTGGAGAGGTTTTAGCTGCTCTGAATGACTGACACAATTGCAGTGCCAGAGAAATTGTGTAGACTGGATAAATACTACGCGGTGCCGGTGTGTACTGACGTTTTTCCAATACCTAAAAGGTTTACAGAAATTATTACTAAGGAGTGGGACAGACCCGGTGTGCCGTTTCCCCCCCCCCCCCCTCCTATTTTTAGAAAAATGTTTTCAATAGACGCCACCACACAGGACTTATGGCAGACGGTCCCTAAGGTGGAGGGAGCAGTTTCTAATTTAGCAAAGTGTACCACTATCCCTGTCGAGGACAGTTGTGCTTTTTCAGATCCAATGGATAAAAAATTAGAAGGTTACCTTAAGAAAATGTTTATTCAACAAGGTTTTATCCTGCAGCCCCTTGCATGCATTGCTCCTGTCACTGCTGCTGCGGCGTTCTGGTTTGAGTCTCTGGAAGAGGCCTTTCAGACAGCTACTCCATTGACTGAAATACTTGACAAGCTTAGAACACTTAAGCTAGCTAATTCTTTTGTTTCTGATGCCATTGTTCATTTGACTAAACTAACGGCTAAGAATTCTGGATTCGCCATCCAGGCGCGTAGGGCGCTATGGCTTAAATCTTGGTCAGCTGACGTGACTTCAAAGTCTAAATTACTTAACATTCCCTTCAAGGGGCAGACCCTATTCGGGCCTGGTTTGAAGGAAATTATTGCTGACATTACTGTAGGTTAGGGTCATACCCTTCCTCAGGACAGGGCCAAATCAAGGGCCAAACAGTCTAATTTTCGTGCCTTTCGAAACTTCAAGGCAGGTGCAGCATCAACTTCCTCTGCTACAAAACAAGAGGGAACTTTTGGGCAATCCAAGCCGGCCTGGAAATCTAACCAGGCCTGGAGCAAAGGCAAGCAGGACAGAAAGCCTGCTGCTGCCTCTAAGACAGCATGAAGGAACGGCCCCCTATCCGGCAACGGATCTAGTAGGGGGCAGACTTTCTCTCTTCGCCCAGGCGTGGGCAAGAGATGTTCAGGATCCCTGGGCATTGGAGATCATATCTCAGGGATATCTTCTGGACTTCAAAGCTTCCCCCCCACAAGGGAGATTTCACCTTTCGAGATTATCTGTAAACCAGATAAAGAAAGAGGCATTCTTACGCTGTGTGCAAGACCTCCTAATAATGGGAGTGATCCATCCAGTTCCACAGATGGAACAAGGACAGGGATTTTATTCAAATCTGTTTGTGGTTCCATCGTTCAAAATGGAAACTATTCGGACAATCCTACCTATGATCCAGGAGGGTCAGTACATGACCACAGTGGATTTGAAGGATGCTTACCTTCACATACCGATTCACAAAGATCATCATCGGTTCCTAAGGTTTGCCTTTCTAGACAGGCATTACCAGTTTGTGGCTCTTCCCTTCGGGTTAGCTATAGCCCCAAGAATTTTTACAAAGGTTCTGGGGTCTCTTCTGGCGGTCCTAAGACCACGGGGCATAGCAGTGGCCCCTTATCTAGACGACATCCTGATACAGGCGTCAAACTTCCAAATTGCCAAATCTCATACGGACATAGTGTTGGCATTTCTGAGGTTGCATGGGTGGAAAGTGAACGAGGGAAAGAGTTCTCTATCACCCCTCACAAGGGTTTCCTTCCTAGGAACTCTGATAGATTCTGTAGAAATGAAAATTTACCTATCGGAGTCCAGGTTATCAAAGCTTCTAAATTCCTGCCGTGTTCTTCACTACATTCCGCGCCCTTCGGTGGCTCAGTGCATGGAAGTGATCGGCTTAATGGTAGCAGCGATGGACATAGTGCCATTTGCGCGCCTACATCTCAGACCGCTGCAATTATGCATGCTCAGTCAGTGGAATGGGGATTACACAGATTTGTCCCCTCTGCTAAATCTGGATCAAGAGACCAGAGATTCTCTTCTCTGGTGGCTATCTCGGGTCCATCTGTCCAAAGGTATGACCTTTCGCAGGCCAGATTGGACAATTGTAACAACAGATGCCAGCCTTCTAGGTTGGGGTGCAGTCTGGAATTCCCTGAAGGCTCAGGGATTGTGGACTCAGGAGGAGAAACTCCTCCCAATAAATATTCTGGAGTTAAGAGCAATATTCATTGCTCTTCTAGCTTGGCCTCAGTTAGCAACCATGAGGTTCATCAGATTTCAGTCGGACAACATCACGACTGTGGCTTACATCAACCATCAAGGGGGGACCAGGAGCTCCCTAGCGATGTTAGAAGTCTCCAAGATAATTCGCTGGGCAGAGACTCACTCTTGCCATCTATCAGCGATCCATATCCCAGGTGTAGAGAACTGGGAGGCGGATTTTCTAAGTCGTCAGACTTTTCATCCGGGGGAGTGGGAACTCCATCCGGAGGTGTTTGCTCAATTGGTTCATTGTTGGGGCACACCAGAATTGGATCTCATGGCGTCTCGCCAGAACGCCAAGCTTCCTTGTTACGGATCCAGGTCCAGGGACCCAGAAGCGACGCTGATAGATGCTCTAGCAGCACCGTGGTTCTTCAACCTGGCCTATGTGTTTCCACCGTTTCCTCTGCTCCCTCAACTGATTGCCAAAATCAAACAGGAGAGAGCATCGGTGATCTTGATCGCACCTGCGTGGCCACGCAGGACCTGGTATGCAGACCTGGTGGACATGTCATCCTTTCCACCTTGGCTTCTGCCTCTGAGACAAGAGCTTCTACTACAAGGTCCTTTCAATCATCCAAATCTAATTTCTCTGAGACTGACTGCCTGGAGATTGAACGCTTGATTTTATCAAGGCGTGGCTTCTCTGAGTCAGTCATTGATACCTTAATACAGGCACGAAAGCCTGTAACCAGGAAAATCTACCATAAGATATGGCGCAAATATCTTCATTAGTGTGAATCCAAGAATTACTCATGGAGTAAGGTTAGGATTCCTAGGATATTGTCCTTTCTCCAAGAGGGTTTGGATAAAGGATTATCAGCTAGTTCTTTAAAGGGACAGATTTCTGCTCTGTCTATCCTTTTGCACAAGCGTCTGGCAGAGGTTCCAGACGTCCAGGCATTTTGTCAGGCTTTGGTTAGAATTAAGCCTGTGTTTAAACCGGTTGCTCCTCCATGGAGCTTAAACTTGGTTCTTAAGGTTCTTCAAGGAGTTCCGTTTGAACCCCTTCATTCCATTGATATCAAACTTTTATCTTGGAAAGTTCTGTTTTTGATGGCTATTTCCTCGGTTCGTAGAGTCTCTGAATTATCAGCTTTACAATGTGATTCTCCTTATCTGATTTTCCATACAGATAAAGTAGTTCTGCGTACAAAACCTGGGTTTTTACCTAAGGTAGTTTCCAACAAGAATATCAATCAAGAGATTGTTGTTCCATCATTGTTTCCTAATCCTTCTTCAAAGAAGGAACGTCTTTCACATAATTTGGACGTAGTCCGTGCTTTAAAGTTTTACTTACAAGCGACTAAAGATTTTCGTCAAACATCTTCCCTGTTTGTTGTTTACTCTGGACAGAGGAGAGGTCAAAATGCTTCGGCAACCTCTTTCTTTTTGGCTTCGGAGTGTAATATGCTTAGCCTATGAGACTGCTGGACAGCAGCCCCCTGAAAGGATTACAGCTCATTCTACTAGAGCTGTGGCTTCCACCTGGGCCTTTAAAAATGAGGCTTCTGTTGAACAGATTTGCAAAGCGGCGACTTGGTCTTCGCTTCATACCTTTTCAAAATTTTACAAATTTGATACTTTTGCTTCTTTGGAGGCTATTTTTGGGAGAAAGGTTCTACAGGCAGTGGTCCCTTCTGTTTAAGTACCTGCCTTGTCCCTCCCTTCATCCGTGTACTTTAGCTTTGGTATTGGTATCCCACAAGTAATGGATGATCCGTGGACTGGATACACCTAACAAGAGAAAACATAATTCATGCTTACCTGATAAATTTATTTCTCTTGTGGTGTATCCAGTCCACGGCCCGCCCTGTCCTTTTAAGGCAGGTCTACATTTTAAACTACAGTCACCACTGCACCCTATGGTTTCTCCTTTCTCGGCTAGTTTCGGTCGAATGACTGGATATGGCAGTTAGGGGAGGAGCTATATAGCAGCTCTGCTGTGGGTGATCCTCTTGCAACTTCCTGTTGGGAAGGAGAATATCCCACAAGTAATGGATGATCCGTGGACTGGATACACCACAAGAGAAATAAATTTATCAGGTAAGCATAAATTATGTTTTCATGGTGTTTTCTCATAAATTCTCTTGGCATTCTTTCTCCAACATAGGTGTGTCCGGTCCACGGCGTCATCCTTACTTGTGGGATATTCTCTTCCCCAACAGGAAATGGCAAAGAGCCCAGCAAAGCTTGTCACATGATCCCTCCTAGGCTCCGCCTACCCCAGTCATTCTCTTTGCCGTTGTACAGGCAACATCTCCACGGAGATGGCTTAGAGTTTTTTAGTGTTTAACTGTAGTTTTTCATTATTCAATCAAGAGTTTGTTATTTTCAAATAGTGCTGGTATGTACTATTTACTCAGAAACAGAAAAGAGATGAAGAATTCTGTTTGTATGAGGAAAATGATTTTAGCAACCGTAACTAAAATCCATGGCTGTTCCACACAGGACTGTTGAGAGCAATTAACTTCAGTTGGGGGAACAGTGTGCAGTCTCTTGCTGCTTGAGGTATGACACATTCTAACAAGACGATGTAATGCTGGAAGCTGTCATTTTCCCTATGGGATCCGGTAAGCCATTTTTATTAAGATAGTAAATAAGGGCTTCACAAGGGCTTATTAAGACTGTAGACTTTTTCTGGGCTAAATCGATTCATTATTAACACATATTTAGCCTTGAGGAATCATTTATTCTGGGTATTTTGATATGATTATATCGGCAGGCACTGTTTTTGACACCTTATTCTTTAGGGGCTTCCCTAATCATAGTCAGAGCCTCATTTTCGCGCCGGTAATGGCGCACTTGTTTTTGAGGACAGCATGGCATGCAGCTGCATGTGTGTGGAGCTCTGATACATAGAAAAGTCTTTCTGAAGGCATCATTTGGTATCGTATTCCCCTTTGGGCTTGGTTGGGTCTCAGCAAAGCAGATTCCAGGGACTGTAAAGGGGTTAAATATAAAAACGGCTCCGGTTCCGTTATTTTAAGGGTTAAAGCTTCCAAATTTGGTGTGCAATACTTTTAAGGCTTTAAGACACTGTGGTGAAATTTTGGTGAATTTTGAACAATTCCTTCATACTTTTTCGCAATTGCAGTAATAAAGTGTGTTTAGTTTAAAATTTAAAGTGACAGTAACGGTTTTATTTTAAAACGTTTTTTGTGCTTTGTTATCAAGTTTATGCCTGTTTAACATGTCTGAACTACCAGATAGATTGTGTTCTGAATGTGGGGAAATCAAGGTTCCTTCTCATTTAACTATATGTATTTTATGTCATAAAAAATTTAGTAAAAATGATGCCCAAGATGATTCCTCAAGTGAGGGGAGTAAGCATGGTACTGCATCATCCCCTACTTCGTCTACACCAGTCTTGCCCATACAGGAGGCCCCTAGTACATCTAGTGCGCCAATACTCCTTACTATGCAACATTTAACGGCTGTAATGGATAATTCTATCAAAAACATTTTAGCCAATATGCCCACTTATCAGCGAAAGCGCGACTGCTCTGTTTTAGAAAATTCTGTAGAGCATGAGAACGCTGATGATATGGTTTCTGAAGGGCCCCTACACCAGTCTGAGGGGGCCAGGGAGGTTTTGTCTGAGGGAGAAATTTCAGATTCAGGAAACATTTCTCAACAAGCTGAACCTGATGTGATTAATTTTAAATTTAAGTTGGAACATCTCCGCGCTCTGCTTAAGGAGGTGTTATCCAATTTGGATGATTGTGATTATCTGGTCATTCCAGAACCACTATGTAAAATAGAAAAGTTCTTAGAGGCCCCGGGGCCCCCCGAAGCTTTTCCTATATCCAAGCGGGTGGCGTACATTGTTAGTAAAGAATGGGACAGGCCCGGTATACCTTTAGTACCTTCCCCCATATTTATAAAATTGTTTTCCTATAGTCGACCCCAGAAAGGACTGATGGCAGACAGTCCCCAAGGTCGAGGGGGCGGTTTCTACTCTACACAAGCGCGCCACTATACCCATAGAAGATAGTTGTGCTTTCCAAGATCCTATGGATAAAAAATTAGAAGGTCTGCTAAAGATGTTTGTTCAGCAAGGTTCCCTTCTACATCCAATTGCATGCATTGTCCCTGTCACTGCAGCCGCGTGTTTCTAGTTTGATGAGCTAGGAAAGGCGATTATTAGTAATTCTTCTTCTTATGAGGAGATTATGGACAGAATTCGTGCTCTTAAATTGGCTAATTCTTTCACCCTAGACGCCACCTTGCAATTGGCTAGGTTAGCGGCGAAAAAATTCTGGGTTTTGCTATTGTGGCGCAGAGCGCTTCGGTTAAAATCTTGGACAGCGGATGCGTCTTCCAAGAACAAATTGCTTGACATTCCTTTCAAGGGGAAAACACTCTTTGGCCATGACTTGAAAGAGATTATCTCTGATATCACTGGGGGCAAGGGCCACGCCCTTCCTCGGGATAGGTCTTTTCAAGACCAAAAATAAACCTAAGTTTAAGCAGGAAGGTAATACTTCTCAAGCCAATCCAGCCTGGAGACCTATGCAAGGCTGGAACATAGGAAAGCAGGCCAGGAAACCTGCCACTGCTACCAAGACAGCATGAAATGCGGGCCCCCGATCCGGGACCGGATCTGGTGGGGGGCAGACTCTCTCTCTTCGCTCAGGCTGGGGCAAGAGATGTTCTGGATCCTTGGGCGTTAGAAATAGTCTCCCAAGGTTATTCTCTGGAGTTCAAGGGGCTTCCTCCTAGGGGGAGGTTCCACAGGTCTCAGTTGTCTTCAGACCACATAAGAAGACAGGCATTCTTACATTGGGTAAAAGACCTGCTAAAAATGGGAGTGATTCATCCTGTTCCATTAGGAGAACAAGGGATGGGGTTCTACTCCAATCTGTTCATAGTTCCCAAAAAAGAGGGAACGTTCAGACCAATCTTCGATCTCAAGATCTTGAAGGGTTCCCTTCTTGGGAACTATAATAGACTCCTTAGAAATGAGGATTTTTCTGACAGAAGCCAGAAAAACAAAACTTCTAGACTCTTGTCGGATACTTCATTCCGTTCCTCTTCCTTCCATAGCGCAGGGCATGGAAGTGATAGGTTTGATGGTAGCGGCACTGGACATAGTTCCTTTTGTGCGCATTCATCTAAGACCATTACAACTGTTCATGCTCAGTCAGTGGAATGGGGACTATTCAGACTTGTCTCCGAAGATACAAGTAAATCAGAGGACCAGAGACTCATTCCGTTGGTGGCTGTCCCTGGACAACCTGTCACAAGGGATGACCTTCTGCAGACCAGAGTGGGTCATTGTCACGACCGACGCCAGTCTGATGGGCTGGGGCGCGGTCTGGGGATCCCTGAAAGCTCAGGGTCTTTGGTCTCGGGTAGACTCTCTTCTACCGATAAATATTCTGGAACTGAGAGCGATATTCAATGCTCTCAAAGCTTGGCCTCAGCTAGCGAGGGCGAAGTTCATACATCAACCATCAGGGGGGAACAAGGAGTTCCCTAGCGATGGAAGAAGTGACCAAAATCATTCTATGGGCGGAGTCTCACTCCTGCCACCTGTCTGCTATCCACATCCCAGGAGTGGAAAATTGGGAAGCGGATTTTCTGAGTCGTCAGACATTGCATCCGGGGGAGTGGGAACTCCATCCGGAAATCTTTGCCCAAGTCACTCAACCGTGGGGCATTCCAGACATGGATCTGATGGCCTCTCGTCAGAACTTTAGAGTTCCTTACTACGGGTACAGATCCAGGGATCCCAAGGCGGCTCTAGTGGATGCACTAGTAGCACCTTGGACCTTCAAACTAGCTTATGTGTTCCCGCCGTTTCCTCTCATCCCCAGGCTGGTAGCCAGGATCAATCAGGAGAGGGCGTCGGTGATTTTGACAGCTCCTGCGTGGCCACGCAGGACTTGGTATGCAGATCTGGTGAATATGTCATCGGCTCCACCATGGAAGCTACCTTTGAGACGAGACCTTCTTGTTCTAGGTCCGTTCGACCCACTCCAGCTGACTGCTTGGAGATTGAACGCTTGATCTTATCAAAGCGAGGGTTCTCAGATTCTGTTATTAATACTCTTGTTCAGGCCTGAAAGCCTGTAACCAGAAAACTTACCACATAATTTGGTATATCTGTTGGTGTGAATCTGCAGGATTCCCTTGGGACAAGGTTAAGATTCCTAAGAGTCTATCCTTCCTTCGAGAAGGATTGGAAAAAGGATTATCTGCAAGTTCCTTGATGGGACAGATTTCTGCCTTGTCCGTGTTACTTCACAAAAAGCTGGCAGCTGTGCCAGATGTTCTAGCCTTTGTTCAGGCTCTGGTTAGAATCAAGCCTGTTTACAAAATTTTTGACTCCTACTTGGAGTCTCAACCTAGTTCTTTCAGTTCTTCAGGGGGTTCCGTTTGAACCCTTACATTCCGTTGATATTAAGTTATTATCTTGGAAAGTTTGTTTTTGGTTGCAATTTCTTCTGCTAGAAGAGTTTCAGAATTATCTGCTCTGCAGTGTTCTTCTCCTTATCTGGAGTTCCATGCAGATAAGGTGGTTTTGCGTACTAAACCTGGTTTTCTTCCAAAAGTTGTTTCTAACAAAGACATTAACCAGGAGATAGTTGTACCTTTCTTTGTGTCCTAATCCAGTTTCAAAAAAGGAACGTTTGTTGCACAACTTGAATGTAGTTCGTGCTCTCAAATTTTACTTAGCAGCTACTAAGGATTTCAGACAAACTTTGTCTTTGTTTGTTGTTTATTCTGGTAAACGGAGAGGTCAAAAAGCAACTTCTACCTCTCTCTCCTTCTGGATTAAAAGCATTATCCGATTGGCTTATGAGACTGCCGGACGGCAGCCTCCTAAAAGAATCACAGCTCACTCCACTAGGGCTGTGGCTTCCACATGGGCCTTCAAGAACGAGGCTTCTGTTGATCAGATATGTAGGGCAGCGACTTGGTCTTCACTGCACACTTTTACCAAATTTTACAAGTTTGATACTTTTGCTTCTTCTGAGGCTATTTTTGGGAGAAGGGTTTTGCAAGCCGTGGTGCCTTCCATTTAGGTGACCTGATTTGCTCCCTCCCTTCATCCGTGTCCTAAAGCTTTGGTATTGGTTCCCACAAGTAAGGATGACGCCGTGGACCGGACACACCTATGTTGGAGAAAACAGAATTTATGTTTACCTGATAAATTTCTTTCTCCAACGGTGTGTCCGGTCCACGGCCCGCCCTGGTTTTTTTAATCAGGTCTGATAATTTATTTTCTTTAACTACAGTCACCACGGTACCATATGGTTTCTCCTATGCAAATATTCCTCCTTAACGTCGGTCGAATGACTGGGGTAGGCGGAGCCTAGGAGGGATCATGTGACCAGCTTTGCTGGGCTCTTTGCCATTTCCTGTTGGGGAAGAGAATATCCCACAAGTAAGGATGACGCCGTGGACCGGACACACCGTTGGAGAAAGAAATTTATCAGGTAAACATAAATTCTGTTTTTAGAATTCCTAGAATTTTACAGTTTCTTTAGGATGGTTTGAATAAAGGTTTGTCTGCAAGTACTTTGAAGGGACAAATCTCTGCTCTTTCTGTTTTATTTCACAGAAAGATTGCTAAACTTCCTTATATTTACTGTTTTGTTCAGGCTTTGGCTCATATCAAGCCTGTTATTAAATCAATCTCTCCTTGGAGTCTTAATTTGGTTTTGAAAATTTTGCAGGCTCCTCCTTTTGAGCCTATGCATTCTTTGGATATTAAATTACTTTCTTGGAAAGTGTTATTTCTTTTGGCTATTTCTTCTGCTAGAAGAGTTTCTGAGTTGTCTGCTCTCTCTTGTGAGTCTCCTTATCTGATTTTCCATCAAGATAAAGCTGTTCTGCGGACTTCATTTAATTTTTTGCCTAAAGTTGTGAATTCTAACAACATCAATAGGGAAATTGTTGTTCCTTCTTTATGTCCTTAGAATACTCTTGAAATTTCTTTACATTCTTTGGATGTAGTAAGAGCTTTGAAATATTATGTTGAGGCTACTAAAGATTTCAAAAAGACTTCTAGTCTATTTGTTATGTTTTCTGGCTCTAGGAAATGTCAGAAAGCCTCTGCCATTTCCTTGGCATCTTGGTTAAAGCTTTTGATTCACAAGGCTTCTTTGGAGGCGGAACAGTCTCCGCCTCAGAGAATGACAGATCATTCTACTAGATCAGTCGCCACTTCTTGGGCTTTTAAGAATGAAGCTTCGGTTGATCAGATTTGCAAAGCAGCAGCTTGGTCTTCTTTACATACATTTACTAAATTTTACCATTTTGTATTTGCTTCTTCTGAAGCAGTCTTTGGTAGAAAAGTTATGGTTATGATTTTTGTATAAAAGCACAATTATATTTCCAGTTCCGCTTTTTGTATGCTTTTTTTACTCCTTATTTTATCACCCCACTACTTGGCTATTCATTAAACTGAATTGTGGGTATGGTGAGGGGTGTATTTATAGGCATTTTGAGGTTTGGGAAACTTTGCCCCTCCTGGTAGGATTGTATATCCCATATGTCACTAGCTCATGGACTCTTGCCAATATGAAAGAAATGAATTTATCAGGTAAATTCTTACATAGATTATGTTTTTCTGCCCCCAAGATAAGAAATCTAAGGGTAAATTCAAAGCTCCCAATCGTTTTCGTTCCTTTCGTCAGTCTAAGGTACAAAAAGCAACTCCTTCCCCTAAGGCCTCTGGTTCAAATTGGAGACCATCCACAAATTGGAATAAGTTCAAGCCTTATAAGAAACCAAATACAGCCCCTAAGACTGCATGTAGGTGCGGCCATCAATCCAGTTCAACTGGTGGGTGGCAGACTAAAATTATTTCAAGACATTTGGGCAGATTCTGTCAAAAATCAGTGGATTCAGGATATTGTTTCTCAGGGGTATCAAATAGGTTTCAGAATAAGACCTTTTCTATTATTCTTTTATTATTGTTTGTTGAAAAACGCAATTAAATTTGGTTAATCCACTAATGGGCAGGATCTGCACTATAGTGATAATATTGGCTAAAATATTGCAAACAATGTCCCCCCTTTTTTTGGTTTGCTATTTGAAATGTGATACGCATTTCGTGATATTATTCATAAATCTTACATATAGATTTTTGATATCAAGCTATTTTATGCACTTAATCTACTAGGGACACACAAGAAGATTCCGTTTCAATAGTCAATATACTTATTCGTGTTAACATTACTCTTTGCTCTGACAGATAAGAAAAGTGTGTCTTTAACCCCTTAACGACCGAGGACGTGCAGGGTACGTCCTCAAAAAAAAGGCAGTTAATGCCTGAGGACGTACCCTGCACGTCCTCGGTGTGGAAAGCAGCTGGAAGCGATCCTGTTTGCTTCCAGCTGCTTTCCGGTTATTGCAGTGATGCCTCGATATGGAGGCATCCTGCAATAACCTTTTGAAGCCATCCGGTGCAGAGAGAGCCACTCTGTGGCCCTCTCTGCACCGGAGATCGGTGGCTTCCTTCGTTGGTGGGTGGGAGCATTACCGGGAGGCGGGTGGCGGCCATCGATTGCCCTGGAGATGTGGAGGGGGGCGGGATCGTGGGCGGGGATGCCCGGGGGCGCGCACGGACGCGCGCGCGTGCACGGGAGGGCGGGGGCGGGCGCGTGCACGGGGAGGGAGCGGGTGGGAACCGCTACACTACAGAAAAAGGTGCAATCAGTTTAAAATAACTGAAGAAAAAAAACAATCAATGAGGTGGTTGGGGTTTGTGGTGGTGGTGGGGGGGGGGGTTTGGGGAAGCTACACTACAGAAAAAAAAAAACTTAAGAAAAAAAAGCACTTTTTAGTATAAGATGGGTACTGGCAGACAGCTGCCAGTACCCAAGATGGCCCCAATAAGGCAGATAGGGAAGGTTATAAAGCTGTTTTGGGGGGGATCAGGGAGGTTGGAGGCTAAGGGGGGTCCTATACAGCAGAATAATTATTATTTTTTAAAAAAAAAAAACCTATACCCCCCAAAAAGCTTTTATTTTAGTACTGGCAGACTTTCTGCCAGTACTTAAGATGGCGGGGACAATTGTGGGGTGGGGGAGGGAAGGGAGCTGTTTGGGAGGGATCAGGGGGTCTGATGTGTCAGGTGGGAGGCTGATCTCTACACTAAAGCTAAAATTAACCCTGCAAGCTCCCTACAAACTTCCTAATTAACCCCTTCACTGCTAGCCATAATACACGTGTGATGCGCAGCAGCATTTTGCGGCCTTCTAATTACCAGAAAGCAACACCAAAGTCATATATATCTGCTATTTCTGAACAAAGGGGATCCCAGAGAAGCATTTACAACCATTTGTGCCATAATTGCACAAGCTGTTTGTAAATGATTTCAGTGAGAATCCTAAAATTGTGAAAAATTTAACGTTTTTTTTTTATTTGATCGCATTTGGCGGTGAAATGGTGGCATGAAATATACCAAAATGGGCCTAGATCATTACTTTGGGTTGTCTACTACACTACACTAAAGCTAAAATTAACCATACAAGCTCCCTACAAGCTCCCTAATTAACCCCTGCACTGCTGGGCATAATACACGTGTGGTGCGCAGCGGCATTTAGCGGCCTTCTAATTACCAAAAAGCAATGCCAAAGCCATATATGTCTGCTATTTCTGAACAAAGGGGATCCCAGAGAAGCATTTACAACCATTTGTGCCATAATTGCACAATCTGTTTGTAAATAATTTCAGTGAGAAACCGAAAGTTTGTGAAAAAATTTGTGAAAAAGTGAACGATATTTTGTATTTGATCGCATTTGGCGGTGAAATGGTGGCATGAAATATACCAAAATTGGCCTAGATTAATACTTTGGGATGTCTTCTAAAAAAAAATATATACATGTCAATAGATATTCAGGGATTCCTGAAAGATATTAGTGTTCCAATGTAACTAGCGCTAATTTTGAAAAAAAGTAGTTTGGAAATAGCAAAATGCTACTTGTATTTATGGCCCTATAGCTTTCAAAAAAAGCAAAGAACATGTAAATATTAGGTATTTCTAAACTCAGGACAAAATTTAGAAACTATTTAGCATGTTTTTTTTTTGGTGGTTGTAGATGTGTAACAGATTTTGGGGGTCAAAGTTAAAAAAAGTGTGTTTTTTTTCCATTTTTTCCTCATATTTTATAATTTTTTTTATAGTAAATTATAAGATATGATGAAAATAATGGTATTTTTAGAAAGTTAATTTAATGGCGAGAAAAACGGTATATAATATGTGTGGGTACAGTAAATGAGTAAGAGGGAAATTACAGCTAAACACAAACACCGCAAAAATGTAAAAATAGCCTTGGTCCCAAACGGACAGAAAATGGAAAAGTGCTGTGGTCATTAAGGGGTTAAGTCAATTTGTGAATGAGTTTTGACATCATTCTCTTATGATCGTTTTTTGAAAAACGCAATTAAAATTTAAATTTTCTATCAATATACATGGAAAGGCATAAGAGGAGGAGATATAGAACAAATGCTGCTCCAATCTGAATGCTGCTGAATTTTTTGGCTGAATACCCTTACACCCAATGGGATTAACGAACAGGATGGATTTGCGGCATTCCTGTAAATGAACAATAGGTGACTTTTAATGTGCATATAGATCAATAATCCATGACAGAAGGAACAGTAACACTATTGTAATAACCCATATAGGGATAAACTACCATACTGGCATGAATGATAGTCCTATACTTGTAGCAGATGACGTTTGGGAAATTACAGTACAAAATAAATTATGATTATAACCACTGTAATAAGAGATACACTTTAGCATATTTCATCTTATGATTGCATAACTATACTCTTTGCTTTTATAAATTAGAATAGTGTGTTCAATTTAAGTCAATTGGTGGATTAGTGTTGACATTATTCTTTTATTATCGTTTGTTGAAAAACGCAATTAAATTTGGTTAATCCCCTAATGGGCAGGATCTGCACTATAGTGATAATATTGGCTGAAATATTGCAAACAATGTCCCCCCTTTTTTGGTTTGCTATTTGAAATGTGATACGCATTACGTGATATTATTCATAAATCTTACATATAGATTTTTGATATCAAGCTATTTTATGCACTTAATCTACTAGGGACACACAAGAAGATTCCGTTTCAATAGAGTCAGTATACTTATTCGTGTTAACATTACTCTTTGCTCTGACAGATAAGAAGAGTGTTTCTTATTTAAGTCAATTTGTGAATGAGTTTTGATATCATTCTCTCATGATCGTTTTTTGAAAAACGCAATTAAAATTTAAATTTTCTATCAATATACATGGAGAGGCTTTATTTATTTATTTATTTATTTTTCTACATCAATAGAGTATTTACCTTCATGTGATATAGGAAGGATGTTGACATCATTCTCTTATGATCGTTTTTTGAAAAACGCAATCAAATTTTCTATCAACATACATGGAGAGGATTTATGCATCAATTGAGTATTTTCCTACGTATGACATAGGAAGGATGAATCTCATTATTTGTGTGTTGAAATGTGTGAATGAAAATCTGTTATTGGTAATGGACACAGATTTTTGTATTGTATGACACTTTCGAATCCAATTGGTGGAGAAAATTAATCTTTGACCAGGTGGGAGTGATAATTTTGAGTAAGCTAGACCTGCATGATTGAAATTTACAATCGAGTTTAGTAAATCATGTTGGGATGGAACGGTTGCTGTCATCTTTCAATGCTCCTGACACCTATTCTTGATTTTGAAACAATGTAGCGAATATCTAATATCTTATATTACAAAATTGTTTCAACATGTTACTAGCCTGACATCTGCTTGATACGATCATGTGATGAATCTTTAACCAATTATGTTAAGCCTCTTGTGATAGGCTGCATCTAGAGGTGTGTGCTTAGAACCAATTTCTATTGGTCAATGACGATACAAATACCGGGTTGGGGCCCTGACTCTGGTTAGCCTCTGAGAAAGCCGTGCTAGCGGCGAAATGTACATCAGGCATTGTCTGTGTGCATGAGACTTGCTAATTTGTGTTTACCTGGGACCTTTCTAAGCTCATATTGATGTGGCAATTGCCTTCCTTAATCAGTCATTTATAAACCGTTTCCTCTCCTGCTCTAGATACCAGTATTGCTCAGATTAGGTACTGTTGTTGGGGTCAATCCCCTTTTTAGATTAGCTTTAGAGCAATCAGTGTATTCTCTGAGCCCTGAGGGTTACGGTGTATTTGAACTATTACCCAGGGAAGTAATTCTGTTTTTGAAGTCTCACACACACAGTCCTGATCTGTTTTTTAATCTAAGTTTTAAATGTATGTCTCACATATTTATGTTATACATTTGGTACTATTTACCACCCTTTTTATTCTATCATTAGTAAAAGTTACGTTTTAATAACTAGTTCTTGACACAATCCGGTTTTCAATGCATACTGTTACTATATAGTGTTTTGTGAGTGCTGGGTACTGTCAAACTTCTCTCTCTTTTTTGTACCTATATATCTATCAGACAGTCAGCACCCCCCTTCTCCTACACTTCACCAGTGATACTAACTGGTATATAATGAATACCGAATAGATTATATATCTACTATTATTTCAGCATACTATATTATGAAGGGGTTGATATTTGCTTAAACTAACACCGTTGCCACTATTTCTAAGACCTCCCATGGGAAGATTCTTTCTTTCCCATGTTCCAACAAACCCTGTGAAAGCGCAGGCTTTTCTGAAGTGTGTTTCAGACCTAGAGCTTTCAGGGGTGATTGTTCCAGTTTATCTACAGGAACAGGGTTTGAGTTTTTATTTAAATCTGTTCATTGTCCCAAAGAAGGAGAATTCATTCAGACCAAGTCTGGATCTGAAAATTTTAAATCATTTTGTACGAGTCTCAACTTTAAAAATGGTAACTATAAGGACTTTTCTTCCTTTTGTTTAGCAAGGTCATTTCATGTGCACAATAGACTTACAGGACGCTTATCTTCATATTCCTATCCACCCAGACCACTATCAGTTTCTGAGATTCTCTTTTCTAGACGAGCATTACCAATTTGTTGCTCTTCCATTTAGTCTAGCGACCGCTCCGATAATATTTTCAAAGGTTCTCGGTGCCCTTTTATCTGTAATCAGCAGGGTATTGCAGTGTTTCCTTATTTGGACAATATCTTGGTATTAGCTCAATCTTTTCATTTAGCAGAATCTCACAAGAAACAACTTGTGTCGTTTCTTCAAAGACATGGTTGGAGGATCAATTTACAAAACAGTTTCTTGATTCCTCAGACAAAGTCACCTTTATAGGCTTCCAGATAGATTCAGTGTCCTTAACTATTTCTTTGACAGAAAAGAGACAAATTAAGTTAGTGTTAGCTTGTCTAAACCTTCAGTCTTATCATTCCCTTCAGTGGCTATGTGCATGGAAGTTTAAGGTCTCATGATTGCAGCATCAGATGCGATCCCCTTTGCTCGTTTTCATATGAGACCTCTTCAGCTTTGCATGTTGCACCAATGGTGCAGGGATTATACTCAGATATCACAATTGATATATTTAAGTCCCATCATTCGTCAATCTGTCTTGGTGGTTAAACCATCACCTTATTGTTCAAGGGGCCTCCTTTGTTCGTCCTTCCTGGACTGTGATCACAACAGATGCAAGTCTTACAGGTTGGGGAGCTTTCTGGGGGTCTCTAACAGCAGAAGGGGTTTGGGAACCTCAGGAGGCGAGGTTACCAATCAATATTTGAGAACTCTGTGCTATTTTCAGAGCTCTTCAGGCTTGGCCTCTATTGAAGAGAGAACTTTATATTTAATTCCAGACAGACAATATCACTACCGTGGCATATGTCAATCATCAAGGGGGGACTTGCAGTCCTTCAGCAATGAACAAAGTATCTCTGATACTTTCTTGGGCGAAATCCAACTCTTGTCAAATTTCTGAGATTCATATCCCAGGAGTAGACAATTGGGAAGCGGATTATCTCAGTCGTCAGACTTTACACCCAGGAGAGTGGTCTCTCCATCCAGATGTGTTTTTTCAATTGGTACAGATGTGGGGTCCCCCAGAAATAGATGGCCTTGCGTCCAAGATATCTTTCCACGTCCAAGGATCCACAGGCGGAGATGGTAGATGCTTTAGCAGTTCCTTGGTTTTACCATCCTGCTTACATTTTTACGCCTCTGGTTCTTCTTCCAAAGGTGATCTCCAAGATCATAATGGAACCATTTTATGTGTTTCTGATAGTTCCAGCTTGGCCTCTCAGGTTTTGTTATGCGGAACTTGTCAAGATGTCCAGTTGCCAACCTTGGCCACTTCCTTTAAGGCCAGACCTTCTGTCTCAAGGGCCGTTTTTCCATCAGGATCTGAAATCTCTAAATTTGATGGCATGGAAATTGAACGCTTAGTGCTTAGTCATAGAGGTTTTTCTGACTCGGAGATTAGCACTATGATACAGGCTCGTAAGTCTGTTTCCAGGAAAATTTATCATCGGGTTTGGAAAACCTATATTTCTTGGTGTTCCTCTCATTATTATTCTTGGCATTCTTTCAGAATCCCTAGTATTTTACAGTTTCTTCAGGATGATTTGGATAAGGGTTTGTCTGCAAATACTTTGAAAGGACAAATTTCTGCTCTTTCTGTCTTATTTCATAGAAAGATTGCTAAACTTCCTGATATTCACTGTTTTGTTCAGGTTTTGATTCATATTAAAACTGTTATTAAATCTATTTCTCCTTCTTGGAGTCTCAACTTGGTTTTGAAAAATTTGCAGGCTCCTCCTTTTGAGCCTATGCATTCTTTGGATATTAAATTACTTTCCTGGAAAGTGTTATTTCTTTTGGCCATTTCTTCTGCTAGAAGAGTTTCTGAGTTGTCTGCTCTCTCTTGTGAGTCTCCTTATCTGATTTGCGGACTTCATTTAATTTTTTGCCTAAAGTTGTGAATTCTAACAACATCAATAGGGCAATTGTTGTTCCTTCTGTTATGTCCTAAAAATACTCTTGAAAGGTCTTTACATTCTTTGGATGTGGTAAGAGCTTTGAAATATTATGTTGAGGCTACTAAAGATTACAAAAAGACTTCTAGTCTATTTGTTATTTTTTTCTGGCTCTAGGAAATGTCAGAAAGCCTCTGCCATTTCTTTGGCATCTTGGTTGAAACTTTTGATTCACAAAGTTTATTTGGGGGGGGGGGGGGCGGCAGTCTCCGCCTCAGAGAATTACAGCTCATTCTACTAGATCAGTTGCCACTTCTTGGGCTTTTAAGAATGAAGCTTCAGTTGATCAAATTTGCAAAGCCGCAACTTGGTCTTCTTTGCATACTTTTACTAAATTTTACCATTTTGATGTGTTTGCTTCTTCGGAGGCAGCCTTTGGTAGAAACGTTTTTCAGGCAGTTGTCTCAGTTGTATTCTAATGCCTTTGATTTGAGTTTTTCTGACATTTTTAAGAAAACTTAAATATTTTTTGGGATTAAATTTCTCAGCGGAATTAGCTAGTGACTCATGGACTTCCACATATTGGATATTATATCCTATATGTCACTAGCTCATGGACTCTTGCCACTTACATGAAAGAAAACATTATGTAAGAACTTGCCTGATAAATTCATTTATTTCATAATGGCAAGAGTCCACGAGACCCACCCTTTTTTGTGGTTATGATTTTTTGTATAAAGCACATTATTTTTTCCAGTTCCTCTCTTTTGTGTGCTTTTTACTCCTTTTTTACACCTCACTTCTTGGCTATACGTTAAACTGAAGTATGAGTGAGGTGGGAGGTGTATTTATAGACATTTTGAGGTTTGAGAATCTTTGCCCCCTCCAGGTCGGATTGTTAATCCCATACGTCACTAGCTCATGGACTCTTGCCACTATGAAAGAAATTAATTTTTCAGGTAAGTTCTTACATAAATTATGTTTTTTCATGTTAGTAGCTTTCCTATAAATCACAGTTGGTTTGTCTGTAATTGACTTGCCTATAATGGGGTCGGATTTGATAAGGTGCCAGTGCTTGTTTAATATTTTTACCAATTGTTTGTGATGGCAGTTATAGTTTGTAACAAAAGGCACTCTCAAGATTTCTTGATTAACTCCATCTACAGTGTGGATCTTTTTATTTTTTTTCTTTAAAGTGTCATTCCTCGCTATTTCCCTCACTGATGCTATAGTTGATTTAAGACCATCTGCATTATATCCCTTCTGAAGGAATCTATTTTCTAATATTTCTATTTGGGAATCGTAGTCCATAAGCTTCGAACCATTACGCCTAACCCTAAGGAATTGTCCTTTCAGAATATATCAATCCAACGTCTTAAATGACAACTGTTGGCGTGTACATAGTTGTTGGCGTCAACTGCCTTGAAATGATTCTTGGTGTTTAGCTCTCCTTGATCTATATTAATGTCTAGGTCTAAAAATGTTATAGCTTCTTTGCTCATGGTGTATGTAAATTTTAAATTCAGATCATTATTTTTCATGTCATTGAAGAACCCTTCCAAACTTTCTACATCGCCTTTCCAGACTATTAGGATAGTCTGGAAAGGCGATGTAGAAACCTTGTACCCATCGCTGTCCCTCTAGACTGCAAATATAAATTAGCATTAAAAATATTAAAGGGACAGTCAACACCAGAATGTTTGTTGTTTTAAAAGATAGATAATCCCTTAATTACTAATTCCCCAGTTTTGCATAACCAACACAGTTATAATTATACACATTTTACCTCTGTAATTACCTTGTATCTAAGCCTCAGCAGACTGCCCCCTTATTTCAGTTCTTTTGACAGACTTGCATTTTAGACAATCAGAGCTGACTCCATGGTAAATTTACGTGCATAAGCTCAATGTTATCTATATGAAACAAGTGAACTAATGCCATCTAGTGGTGAAAAACTATCAAAATGCATTTAAATTAGAGGCGGCCTTCAAGGTCTAAGAAATTAGCATATAAATCTCCTAGATTTAGCTTTCAACTACGAATACCAAGAGAACAAAGCAAAATTTGTGTTAAAAGTAAATTGGAAAGTTGTTTAAAATTACATGCCCTATTTGAATAAGTTTTTTTTTTGGGACCTGACTGTCCCTTTAAACAAGCACTGGCACCTTATCAAATCCGACCCCATTATAGGCAAGTCAATTACAGACAAACCAACTGTGATTTATAGGAAAGCTACTAACATGAAAAACATTCTCGCACCTAGTGACTTTAAAAAGAACACACTAACATCAAAAGATAGAGACCTTTTAGGTAACAAAGTGTGCAGGTATTATCCATGTTATAGCTGTAAAGCTATACCTCAACTAATGCAGGTAATGAATATAAAATTATGGTACACTATTAGGTGTAGCGACAAAGGAGTCATTTGCCTCATTCAATGTACCTGTAAGAAACAGTATTTGGGGGGGGGGAAACGTCAAGGACTTTACGCACTAGAATAAGGGAGCATTTAAATCTCATCGAGAAAGGTGACCAAGAGACCAGACTGTACGAGCACTTTAGGACAGTACATAAAAATAACACTAAAGATTTGAAATATTGGGGCTTATGTAAAGTTAAAGTGATGGTAAACTCATTTATTTGACAATTACATATTTACATTAGTATATATACAAAATAATCAACCGCATTATCCTTTTTTTTTATTTATATGTATTTGAATGTAAATTTTAATACATTTATAAAACCTTGTTGCGCCGCATCCCTCCGCCTCGCTCCGCCCCTCTTAGATTTTGCACTGAATATTGTCTGCTTTGTCCTGTCTTCACGTCAGAGGGTTCGCTCGCTCCCGACATTATAATTTTTCACGCATGCGCATTGGTTAGCATGACGTATACCAAGTCAACATCGAATTGTGAGATTCAATGTTTACTTGGTTCAGTGTGATCGCAAACTTTGTGTGGATCGAGTGTGCGAGCGATATATATCAATATATATTTTGTGTGGATCAAGTGTGTGAATAGAGTGTGCACACAAAATATTTCAATTATTTTTACATAATAAATATAGTAAATGCATATCAGATATATAACTTTTTTTTTATAATTGGAACGATGTAGGAAAAATGTGTTGGTATTAAATGAATTTAACATGTAGAATTCAGCTATGTAATTACTGGCACTGTTCAAAGTAAACTATGAATCGTATAGTAATAGTATACGATACAGTGCTTACTGTAGCGTGCCGTGTGGAAAGTAACAAGACACGCATGCGTCACATATAACATGCACAAGCAAAATCGTCTTCGGATTTAGAAGCTGTTGATTGGATGTTAGAATTGCTAGGATTGCTCGTTAATGCGCATGCGCTAATAAAATTGCATTGAAGGAAGCCTGTCTGGCGACAGGATTGATCATTGGACAAAAAAAAGAAAAATGGATGTGACGTCACGGGGGGCTGGCGATTTCGCGGAACAGAGATATTCTTTTTTATTCCATTGTAAGTAAATGGCTATATAATCTTTAAATGGAAAATTTGTGTGCACATTGTAGAAGACTGTACAATATTGATAATATATTCAGCCAATACTGAGTTTACCATCCCTTTAAGAAGCCTTGGAGAGGGGGCGATTTTGAAAACATTCTATTGCGAAAGGAAGCTGAAATGATATATGACATGGGGACACTATACCCACTAGGTTTAAATTCAGAACTCAATCTGAACCCTTTCATTTTAGATTAATCTCCATTACCCTGGAGTCTTTTAAGAGTTGCATCTCTTTTCTCCAACATAGGTGTGTCCGGTCCACAGCGTCATCCTTACTTGTGGGATATTCTCTTCCCCAACAGGAAATGGCAAAGAGTCCAGCAAAGCTGGTCACATGATCCCTCCTAGGCTCCGCCTACCCCAGTCATTCTCTTTGCCGTTGTACAGGCAACATCTCCACGGAGATGGCTTAGAGTTTTTTAGTGTTTAACTGTAGTTTTTATTATTCAATCAAGAGTTTGTTATTTTGAAATAGTGCTGGTATGTACTATTTACTCAGAAACAGAAAAGAGATGAAGATTTCTGTTTGTATGAGGAAAATGATTTTAGCAACCGTCACTAAAATCCATGGCTGTTCCACACAGGACTGTTGAGAGCAATTAACTTCAGTTGGGGGAACAGTGAGCAGTCTCTTGCTGCTTGAGGTATGACACATTCTAACAAGACGATGTAATGCTGGAAGCTGTCATTTTCCCTATGGGATCCGGTAAGCCATGTTTATTACGATCGTAAATAAGGGCTTCAAAAAGGGCTTATTAAGACTGTAGACTTTTTCTGGGCTAAATCGATTGATTATTAACACATATTTAGCCTTGAGGAATCATTTTATCTGGGTATTTTGATATAATAATATCGGCAGGCACTGTTTTAGACACCTTATTCTTTAGGGGCTTTCCCAAAGCATAGGCAGAGCCTCATTTTCGCGCCGGTGTTGCGCACTTGTTTTTGAGAGGCATGGCATGCAGTCGCATGTGAGAGGAGCTCTGATACTTAGAAAAGACTTTCTGAAGGCGTCATTTGGTATCGTATTCCCCTTGGGGCTTGGTTGGGTCTCAGCAAAGCAGATACCAGGGACTGTAAAGGGGTTAAAGTTCAAAACGGCTCCGGTTCCGTTATTTTAAGGGTTAAAGCTTCCAAATTTGGTGTGCAATACTTTTAAGGCTTTAAGACACTGTGGTGAAAATTTGGTGAATTTTGAACAATTCCTTCATGTTTTTTCGCAATTGCAGTAATAAAGCGTGTTCAGTTTAAAATTTAAAGTGACAGTAACGGTTTTATTTTAAAACGTTTTTTGTACTTTGTTATCAAGTTTATGCCTGTTTAACATGTCTGAACTACCAGATAGACTGTGTTCTGAATGTGGGAAAGCCAGAATTCCTATTCATTTAAATAAATGTGATTTATGTGACAATGACAATGATGCCCAAGATGATTTCTCAAGTGAGGGGAGTAAGCATGGTACTGCATCATTCCCTCCTTCGTCTACACGAGTCTTGCCCACTCAGGAGGCCCCTAGTACATCTAGCGCGCCAATACTCCTTACTATGCAACAATTAACGGCTGTAATGGATAATTCTGTCAAAAACATTTTAGCCAAAATGAACACTTATCAGCGTAAGCGCGACTGCTCTGTTTTAGATACTGAAGAGCATGACGACGCTGATAATAATATTTCTGAAGGGCCCCTAACCCAGTCTGATGGGGCCAGGGAGGTTTTGTCTGAGGGAGAAATTACTGATTCAGGGAACATTTCTCAACAAGCTGAACCTGATGTGATTGCATTTAAATTTAAGTTGGAACATCTCCGCATTCTGCTTAAGGAGGTATTATCCACTCTGGATGATTGTGACAAGTTGGTCATCCCAGAGAAACTATGTAAAATGGACAAGTTCCTAGAGGTGCCGGGGCTCCCAGAAGCTTTTCCTATACCCAAGCGGGTGGCGGACATTGTTAATAAAGAATGGGAAAGGCCCGGTATTCCTTTCGTCCCTCCCCCCATATTTAAAAAATTGTTTCCTATGGTCGACCCCAGAAAGGACTTATGGCAGACAGTCCCCAAGGTCGAGGGAGCGGTTTCCACTTTAAACAAACGCACCACTATACCCATAGAGGATAGTTGTGCTTTCAAAGATCCTATGGATAAAAAATTAGGTTTGCTTAAAAAGATGTTTGTTCAGCAGGGTTACCTTCTACAACCAATTTCATGCATTGTCCCTGTCGCTACAGCCGCATGTTTCTGGTTCGATGAGCTGATAAAGGCGGTCGATAGTGATTCTCCTCCTTTTGAGGAGATTATGGACAGAATCAATGCTCTCAAATTGGCTAATTCTTTCACCCTAGACGCCACTTTGCAATTGGCTAGGTTAGCGGCTAAGAATTCTGGGTTTGCTATTGTGGCGCGCAGAGCGCTTTGGTTGAAATCTTGGTCGGCTGATGCGTCTTCCAAGAACAAGCTACTTAACATTCCTTTCAAGGGGAAAACGCTGTTTGGCCCTGACTTGAAAGAGATTATCTCTGATATCACTGGGGGTAAGGGCCACGCCCTTCCTCAGGATCGGCCTTTCAAGGCAAAAAATAAACCTAATTTTCGTCCCTTTCGTAGAAACGGACCAGCCCAAGGTGCTACGTCCTCTAAGCAAGAGGGTAATTCTTCTCAAGCCAAGCCAGCTTGGAGACCAATGCAAGGCTGGAACAAGGGAAAGCAGGCCAAGAAACCTGCCACTGCTACCAAGACAGCATGAAATGTTGGCCCCCGATCCGGGACCGGATCTGGTGGGGGGCAGACTCTCTCTCTTCGCTCAGGCTTGGGCAAGAGATGTTCTGGATCCTTGGGCGCTAGAAATAGTCTCCCAAGGTTATCTTCTGGAATTCAAGGGACTTCCCCCAAGGGGGAGGTTCCACAGGTCTCAGTTGTCTTCACACCACATAAAAAGACAGGCATTCTTACATTGTGTAGAAGACCTGTTAAAAATGGGAGTGATTCATCCTGTTCCATTAAGAGAACAAGGGATGGGGTTCTACTCCAATCTGTTTATAGTTCCCAAGAAAGAGGGAACGTTCAGACCAATCTTAGATCTCAAGATCTTAAACAAGTTTCTCAAGGTTCCATCGTTCAAGATGGAAACCATTCGAACAATTCTTCCTTCCATCCAGGAAGGTCAATTCATGACCACGGTGGATTTAAAGGATGCGTATCTACATATTCCTATCCACAAGGAACATCATCGGTTCCTGAGGTTCGCATTCCTGGACAAACATTACCAGTTCGTGGCGCTTCCTTTCGGATTAGCCACTGCTCCAAGGATTTTCACAAAGGTACTAGGGTCCCTTCTAGCTGTGCTAAGACCAAGGGGCATTGCTGTAGTACCTTACTTGGACGACATTCTGATTCAAGCGTCGTCCCTTCCTCAAGCAAAGGCTCACACGGACATTGTCCTGGCCTTTCTCAGATCTCACGGATGGAAAGTGAACGTGGAAAAGAGTTCTCTATCTCCGTCAACAAGGGTTCCCTTCTTGGGAACCATAATAGACTCCTTAGAAATGAGGATTTTTCTGACAGAGGCCAGAAAAACAAAACTTCTAGACTCTTGTCGGATACTTCATTCCGTTCCTCTTCCTTCCATAGCTCAGTGCATGGAAGTGATCGGGTTGATGGTAGCGGCAATGGACATAGTTCCTTTTGCACGCATTCATCTAAGACCATTACAACTGTGCATGCTCAGTCAGTGGAATGGGGACTGTACAGACTTGTCTCCGAAGATACAAGTAAATCAGAGGACCAGAGACTCACTCCGTTGGTGGCTGTCCCTGGACAACCTGTCACGAGGGATGACATTCCGCAGACCAGAGTGGGTCATTGTCACGACCGACGCCAGTCTGATGGGCTGGGGCGCGGTCTGGGGATCCCTGAAAGCTCAGGGTCTTTGGTCTCGGGAAGAATCTCTTCTACCGATAAATATTCTGGAACTGAGAGCGATATTCAATGCTCTCAAGGCTTGGCCTCAGCTAGCGAGGGCCAAGTTCATACGGTTTCAATCAGACAACATGACAACTGTTGCGTACATCAACCATCAGGGGGGAACAAGGAGTTCCCTGGCGATGGAAGAAGTGACCAAAATCATTCTATGGGCGGAGTTTCACTCCTGCCACCTGTCTGCTATCCACATCCCAGGAGTGGAAAATTGGGAAGCGGATTTTCTGAGTCGTCAGACATTGCATCCGGGGGAGTGGGAACTCCATCCGGAAATCTTTGCCCAAGTCACTCAGCTGTGGGGCATTCCAGACATGGATCTGATGGCCTCTCGTCAGAACTTCAAAGTTCCTTGCTACAGGTCCAGATCCAGGGATCCCAAGGCGGCTCTAGTGGATGCACTAGTAGCACCTTGGACCTTCAAACTAGCTTATGTGTTCCCGCCGTTTCCTCTCATCCCCAGGCTGGTAGCCAGGATCAATCAGGAGAGGGCGTCGGTGATCTTGATAGCTCCTGCGTGGCCACGCAGGACTTGGTATGCAGATCTGGTGAATATGTCATCGGCTCCACCTTGGAAGCTACCTTTGAGACGAGACCTTCTTGTTCAGGGTCCGTTCGAACATCCGAATCTGGTTTCACTCCAGCTGACTGCTTGGAGATTGAACGCTTGATCTTATCGAAGCGAGGGTTCTCAGATCCTGTTATCGATACTCTTGTTCAGGCCAGAAAGCCTGTAACTAGAAAGATTTACCACAAAATTTGGAAAAAATATATCTGTTGGTGTGAATCTAAAGGATTCCCTTGGGACAAGGTTAAGATTCCTAGGATTCTATCCTTCCTTCAAGAAGGATTGGAAAAAGGTTTATCTGCAAGTTCCCTGAAGGGACAGATTTCTGCCTTGTCTGTGTTACTTCACAAAAAGCTGGCCGCTGTGCCAGATGTTCAAGCTTTTGTTCAGGCTCTGGTTAGAATTAAGCCTGTTTACAAACCTTTGACTCCTCCTTGGAGTCTCAATTTAGTTCTTTCAGTTCTTCAGGGGGTTCCGTTTGAACCCTTGCATTCCGTTGATATTAAGTTATTATCTTGGAAAGTTTTGTTTTTAGTTGCAATTTCTTCTGCTAGAAGAGTTTCAGAATTATCTGCTCTGCAGTGTTCTCCTCCTTATCTGGTGTTCCATGCAGATAAGGTGGTTTTACGTACTAAACCTGGTTTTCTTCCAAAAGTTGTTTCTAACAAAAACATTAACCAGGAGATTATCGTACCTTCTCTGTGTCCGAAACCAGTTTCGAAGAAGGAACGTTTGTTGCACAATTTGGATGTTGTTCGCGCTCTAAAATTCTATTTAGATGCTACAAAGGATTTTAGACAAACATCTTCCTTGTTTGTTGTTTATTCCGGTAAAAGGAGAGGTCAAAAAGCAACTTCTACCTCTCTCTCTTTTTGGATTAAAAGCATCATCAGATTGGCTTACGAGACTGCCGGACGGCAGCCTCCCGAAAGAATCACAGCTCATTCCACTAGGGCTGTGGCTTCCACATGGGCCTTCAAGAACGAGGCTTCTGTTGATCAGATATGTAGGGCAGCGACTTGGTCTTCACTGCACACTTTTACCAAATTTTACAAGTTTGATACTTTTGCTTCTTCTGAGGCTATTTTTGGGAGAAAGGTTTTGCAAGCCGTGGTGCCTTCCATTTAGGTGACCTGATTTGCTCCCTCCCTTCATCCGTGTCCTAAAGCTTTGGTATTGGTTCCCACAAGTAAGGATGACGCCGTGGACCGGACACACCTATGTTGGAGAAAACAGAATTTATGTTTACCTGATAAATTACTTTCTCCAACGGTGTGTCCGGTCCACGGCCCGCCCTGGTTTTTTTAATCAGGTCTGATAATTTATTTTCTTTAACTACAGTCACCACGGTACCATATGGTTTCTCCTATGCAAATATTCCTCCTTAACGTCGGTCGAATGACTGGGGTAGGCGGAGCCTAGGAGGGATCATGTGACCAGCTTTGCTGGGCTCTTTGCCATTTCCTGTTGGGGAAGAGAATATCCCACAAGTAAGGATGACGCCGTGGACCGGACACACCGTTGGAGAAAGTAATTTATCAGGTAAACATAAATTCTGTTTTTTAATACAATCTTTTTTAGTACGATCTTTTATAATAGGATTTCTTAGATTACTATTTTTAACCTGGATAAATCACACAGTAGCATTATTGATTTAACACTCCATAGTGTCTAATTTATGCACCGTTTACTAACTCGAGTTATATGAATATTTTTTTAGGTATTTTATGATGTTTTATTATGAAGTCCTTTCCATGACAATTTTTTTCTTTTCCATGTAAATTTATATGTACATTTTATACACTTTATGTATTTTTCACACATCTTTGTATGACGAAGGGTATCTTATAGAAACATTCTTACAAATTGCTTCTATTGTTCACATTGTTTTGTTAAAAAAAAAATGTAACAAATAGAGGACTCGATTATTTATTAATATCAATTGCATAGTATTTAAATATGCATGTTATCACTAAAAGAAATATTGGATTAAGAAAGAAACAAGTCCACCTTTAATATCTACACTATAAACCAGAAGTAGAGCTATCAGCAACCAATCAGTTTATAGCAGATGCCTTTATAAGGACACTCACAACTGCAACAAACTATCTTGATAAATCCATCAAATACGGCGAAAAGCGTTGATGGTAGCAGCTTAAGTTGGGACTTTGTACTAATACAGATCATTTCGAAGGATTACATTGGATTTTAAAGGGACTCCTTCAACCTTCCCATTATATATTGTCCTTAAAAGTGGAACTTTCAGAGATTTTTATCATTTCCTGTTGGGGAAGAGAATATCCCACAAGTAAGGATGACGCCGTGGACCGGACACACCGTTGGAGAAAGTAATTTATCAGGTAAACATAAATTCTGTTTTTTAATACAATCTTTTTTAGTACGATCTTTTATAATAGGATTTCTTAGATTACTATTTTTAACCTGGATAAATCACACAGTAGCATTATTGATTTAACACTCCATAGTGTCTAATTTATGCACCGTTTACTAACTCGAGTTATATGAATATTTTTTTAGGTATTTTATGATGTTTTATTATGAAGTCCTTTCCATGACAATTTTTTTCTTTTCCATGTAAATTTATATGTACATTTTATACACTTTATGTATTTTTCACACATCTTTGTATGACGAAGGGTATCTTATAGAAACATTCTTACAAATTGCTTCTATTGTTCACATTGTTTTGTTAAAAAAAAAATGTAACAAATAGAGGACTCGATTATTTATTAATATCAATTGCATAGTATTTAAATATGCATGTTATCACTAAAAGAAATATTGGATTAAGAAAGAAACAAGTCCACCTTTAATATCTACACTATAAACCAGAAGTAGAGCTATCAGCAACCAATCAGTTTATAGCAGATGCCTTTATAAGGACACTCACAACTGCAACAAACTATCTTGATAAATCCATCAAATACGGCGAAAAGCGTTGATGGTAGCAGCTTAAGTTGGGACTTTGTACTAATACAGATCATTTCGAAGGATTACGTTGGATTTTAAAGGGACTCCTTCAACCTTCCCATTATATATTGTCCTTAAAAGTGGAACTTTCAGAGATTTTTATCATTTTTATATATATACACACACAACTCTGCTGTGGTGTTTTTTGCCACTTCCTTTATCTTTACGGAACTACATACTGCATCACGTCTTCGGATTACCACGTGAGCACTTCACGTCACGACCCAGGAAGCAACGGATGGAGCTGAATAGACACCTGTGCCCGCTGTCCAGTACGGCAAGGAACCGGCTGCAAAACTGTCTTGTATCCAGCATTAAAGGTAGGCACATGGAGGTGTACAGCCCGTTCCGGTTGTAACAGTCTTAAAGAGACTAAGTACTATGTTAAGTGGTTTACTTGCCACAAGTAGGATCTTTATTTGCACATATTTTTTGCCATAAGACTGTATTCTGAGCCACTTTGGCGGACTATTTACTGGAATAACCTATTCTGAACCACTTTTGCGGACTATTTGCTGGAAAAACCTATTCTGAGTCCACTTTGTTTCATTTATATTTGAGTATTTTTAATCATAGTTGTAGAAGTGATTTTATACTTTGTGCTATTTTAGTAAGTATTTTTGGTAACATGACAGGTCATTGAACTATTCTTACAATTGTTCTTAGTAGGAATGCACCAAAATTTCGTCCATAGAAACGTTTCGGCCGAAAATGGCATTTTTGGCTTTTTCAATTTTCGGGTTTTTTGCCTGTTATTTTCGGTAAGATTATTGTGTAGCATGTTTCTTTTACAAGATATGACGAGTCCACGGATTTCATCCTTACTTGTGGGATTACGCCTCCTGTTTAGCAGGAAGTGGCAAAAAACACCACAGCAGAGTTGTGTGTGTGTGTGTGTGTGTGTGTGTGTATATATATATATATATATATATATATATATATATATATATAGCTCCTCCCTTCCCTCCCACTCCAGTCATTCTCTTTGCCTGTGTTAGCAATAGGAAGAGGTAAAGTGAGGTGTTAGTTTAGATTCTTCAATCAAGAAGTTTTTTATTTTGAAATGGTGCCAGTGAGTACTATTTTTCTCAGGGAGAAATCATCAGTCACTTAATCCCTAAGAGGAGTGGAGACATCTTATTTTTCTGCCCTGATGTTAATGATCTTAGCAAACATTATCTAATATCCAGCTGGTTTTCCACTGAGCAGTTGAAGGTAGTGTAAAGAAATATCTTCAGTGTGGAGAACTGTGTCATGATACAAGCAGCATTGAGGTATGTTCAGTCTCCCCAGTTCTGGGGAGACTTGATACATCAGACAAGCTGACATTTTTCCCTAACTGGGGAGGGATAATCAGTAGGCACTATAGGAATTGAAATGGTGTACCTGGAATTCCCTTTTATCTTGATATTTATCAGTGTGTTGATTTTCAACTTATACATATGTGGGCTGACGCTGGGAGATGCGGTTGCTGTTAATGAGCTGGCGTTATTATTGTCAGAAAATAACAGGCCTGGGAGAGAGCAATATTCATGGTGGCTTGCGCTTTTATTGTTTAAATTGTGTATTATGAGGGGCACATGGCGTTTTAACTTTTGAGTTGGGTATCCGACATGTTTTTGACCCATTCGGGCCTCTTCACGGCTCCAAGGTGGGCTGGGCCTAATTTCGCGAGC
Organism: Bombina bombina; assembly: GCF_027579735.1. Classification (NCBI taxonomy): domain Eukaryota; kingdom Metazoa; phylum Chordata; class Amphibia; order Anura; family Bombinatoridae; genus Bombina; species Bombina bombina. Next base: position 85,778,388 of record NC_069507.1, on the reverse strand, counting down.
TCAGTCGCGCAGTACTCATCCGGAGCGCTAATTAAGTCGAAGCAGTGTGATCTGGGGGCAGGTAGGCGCCACAACTCTGGTGCAGGGGCCTAAAGTGTTGATAAAGTTGATACATTTGATAAACTTCATAAAAGTTGATAAATAACATTACCAAACTAACGGTGCAATATTAAAAAGAGTGCAGGGTAGCGCTAATAAAAGCAAAGAGCTCTAAATATATACGGTATATCTATAATGATATAGTAATGTGTAAATGTTGTTTTAAAAAAGAATATATCTGTGTAGATCGAATAATAAAATTTAATATACAATAATGGAATGACAGTATAGTGCCGGCACTAATTTAAAAGTTTTAAATTAGTGCCGGCACTATACTGTCATTCCATTATTGTATATTAAATTTTATTATTCGATCTACACAGATATATTCTTTTTTAAAACAACATTTACACATTACTATATCATTATAGATATACCGTATATATTTAGAGCTCTTTGCTTTTATTAGCGCTACCCTGCACTCTTTTCCATGTTCTATCTCATTAGCGATTTGGAGATTCGTTAATGTTCTGGGTTAGCTACAGAGCCTGAGAGTGTTAGTATCTTTTACACGATTCTTTTCAGTAACGGTGCAATATTGTCAAGTTTATTTGGGCACATAAGGGCATTTTCTCCAACATAGGTGTGTCCGGTCCACGGCGTCATCCTTACTTGTGGGATATTCTCTTCCCCAACAGGAAATGGCAAAGAGCCCAGCAAAGCTGGTCACATGATCCCTCCTAGGCTCCGCCTACCCCAGTCATTCTCTTTGCCGTTGTACAGGCAACATCTCCACGGAGATGGCTTAGAGTTTTTTAGTGTTTAACTGTAGTTTTTATTATTCAATCAAGAGTTTGTTATTTTAAAATAGTGCTGGTATGTACTATTTACTCTGAAACAGAAAAGAGATGAAGATTTCTGTTTGTAAGAGGAAAATGATTTTAGCAACCGTTACTAAAATCCATGGCTGTTCCACACAGGACTGTTGAGAGGAATTAACTTCAGTTGGGGGAACAGTGAGCAGTCTTTTGCTGCTTGAGGTATGACACATTCTAACAAGACGATGTAATGCTGGAAGCTGTCATTTTCCCTATGGGATCCGGTAAGCCATTTTTATTCAGACAGTAAATAAGGGCTTCACAAGGGCTTATTAAGACTGTAGACATTTTCTGGGCTAAATCGATTCATATATTACACATATTTAGCCTTGAGGAATCATTTAATCTGGGTATTTTTGTAAAATAATATCGGCAGGCACTGTTTTAGACACCTTATTCTCTAGGGGCTTTCCCTAATCATAGGCAGAGCCTCATTTTCGCGCCGGTATTGCGCACTTGTTTTTGAGAAGCATGACATGCAGTCGCATGTGTGAGGAGCTCTGATACATAGAAAAGACTTTCTGAAGGCGTCATTTGGTATCGTATTCCCCTTTGGGCTTGGTTGGGTCTCAGCAAAGCAGATACCAGGGACTGTAAAGGGGTTAAAGTTAAAAACGGCTCCGGTTCCGTTATTTTAAGGGTTAAAGCTTCCAAATTTGGTGTGCAATACTTTTAAGGCTTTAAGACACTGTGGTGAAATTTTTGTGAATTTTGAACAATTCCTTCATACTTTTTCGCAATTGCAGTAATAAAGTGTGTTCAGTTTAAAATTTAAAGTGACAGTAACGGTTTTATTTTAAAACGTTTTTTGTACTTTGTTATCAAGTTTATGCCTGTTTAACATGTCTGAACTACCAGATAGACTGTGTTCTGAATGTGGGGAAGCCAAGGTTCCTTCTCATTTAAATAAATGTGATTTATGTGACACTGAAAATGATGCCCAAGATGATTCCTCAAGTGAGGGGAGTAAGCATGGTACTGCATCATTCCCTCCTTCGTCTACACGAGTCTTGCCCACTCAGGAGGCCCCTAGTACATCTAGCGCGCCAATACTCCTTACTATGCAACAATTAACGGCTGTAATGGATAATTCTATCAAAAACATTTTAGCCAAAATGCCCACTTATCAGCGTAAGCGCGACTGCTCTGTTTTAGATACTGAAGAGCATGAGGACGCTGATGATAATGGTTCTGAAATGCCCCTACACCAGTCTGAGGGGGCCAGGGAGGTTTTGTCTGAGGGAGAAATTTCAGATTCAGGGAAAATTTCTCAACAAGCTGAACCCGATGTGATTACATTTAAATTTAAGTTGGAACATCTCCGCGCTCTGCTTAAGGAGGTATTATCCACTCTGGATGATTGTGAGAATTTGATCATCCCAGAGAAACTATGTAAAATGGACAAGTTCCTAGAGGTCCCGGGGCTCCCAGAAGCTTTTCCTATACCCAAGCGGGTGGCGGACATTGTAAATAAAGAATGGGAAAGGCCCGGTATACCTTTCGTCCCTCCCCCCATATTTAAAAAATTGTTTCCTATGGTCGACCCCAGAAAGGACTTATGGCAGACAGTCCCCAAGGTCGAGGGAGCGGTTTCTACTTTAAACAAACGCACCACTATACCCATAGAAGATAGTTGTGCTTTCAAAGATCCTATGGATAAAAAATTAGAAGGTTTGCTTAAAAAGATGTTTGTTCAGCAAGGTTACCTTCTACAACCAATTTCATGCATTGTCCCTGTCACTACAGCCGCGTGTTTCTGGTTCGATGAGCTAGTAAAGGCGATCGATAGTGATTCTCCTCCTTATGAGGAGATTATGGACAGAATCCGTGCTCTCAAATTGGCTAATTCTTTCACCCTAGACGCCACTTTGCAATTGGCTAGGTTAGCGGCGAAGAATTCTGGGTTTGCTATTGTGGCGCGCAGAGCGCTTTGGTTGAAATCTTGGTCAGCTGATGCGTCTTCCAAGAACAGACTCCTTAACATTCCTTTCAAGGGGAAAACGCTGTTTGGCCCTGACTTGAAAGAGATTATCTCTGATATCACTGGGGGTAAGGGCCACGCCCTTCCTCAGGATAGGTCTTTCAAGGCCAAAAATAAACCTAATTTTCGTCCCTTTCGTGGAAACGGACCAGCCCCAAGTGCTACGTCCTCTAAGCAAGAGGGTAATACTTCTCAAGCCAAGCCAGCCTGGAGACCAATGCAAGGCTGGAACAAGGGAAAGCAGGCCAAGAAACCTGCCACTGCTACCAAGACAGCATGAAATGTTGGCCCCCGATCCGGGACCGGATCTGGTGGGGGGCAGACTCTCTCTCTTCGCTCAGGCTTGGGCAAGAGATGTTCTGGATCCTTGGGCACTAGAAATAGTCTCCCAAGGTTATCTTCTGGAATTCAAGGGGCTTCCCCCAAGGGGGAGGTTCCACAGGTCTCAATTGTCTTCAGACCACATAAAAAGACAGGCATTCTTACATTGTGTAGAAGACCTGTTAAAAATGGGAGTGATTCATCCTGTTCCATTAGGAGAACAAGGGATGGGGTTCTACTCCAATCTGTTCATAGTTCCCAAAAAAGAGGGAACGTTCAGACCAATCTTAGATCTCAAGATCTTAAACAAGTTTCTCAAGGTTCCATCGTTCAAAATGGAAACCATTCGAACAATTCTTCCTTCCATCCAGGAAGGTCAATTCATGACCACGGTGGATTTAAAGGATGCGTATCTACATATTCCTATCCACAAGGAACATCATCGGTTCCTAAGGTTCGCATTCCTGGACAAGCATTACCAGTTCGTGGCGCTTCCTTTCGGATTAGCCACTGCTCCAAGGATTTTCACAAAGGTACTAGGGTCCCTTCTAGCGGTGCTAAGACCAAGGGGCATTGCAGTAGTACCTTACTTGGACGACATTCTGATTCAAGCGTCGTCCCTTCCTCAAGCAAAGGCTCACACGGACATAGTCCTGGCCTTTCTCAGATCTCACGGATGGAAAGTGAACGTGGAAAAGAGTTCTCTATCTCCGTCGACAAGGGTTCCCTTCTTGGGAACAATAATAGACTCCTTAGAAATGAGGATTTTTCTGACAGAGGCCAGAAAAACAAAACTTCTAAACTCTTGTCAAACACTTCATTCCGTTCCTCTTCCTTCCATAGCGCAGTGCATGGAAGTAATAGGTTTGATGGTAGCGGCAATGGACATAGTTCCTTTTGCGCGCATTCATCTAAGACCATTACAACTGTGCATGCTCAGTCAGTGGAATGGGGACTATACAGACTTGTCTCCGAAGATACAAGTAAATCAGAGGACCAGAGACTCACTCCGTTGGTGGCTGTCCCTGGACAACCTGTCACAAGGGATGACCTTCCGCAGACCAGAGTGGGTCATTGTCACGACCGACGCCAGTCTGATGGGCTGGGGCGCGGTCTGGGGATCCCTGAAAGCTCAGGGTCTTTGGTCTCGGGAAGAATCTCTTCTGCCGATAAATATTCTGGAACTGAGAGCGATATTCAATGCTCTCAAGGCTTGGCCTCAGCTAGCAAAGGCCAAGTTCATACGGTTTCAATCAGACAACATGACGACTGTTGCGTACATCAACCATCAGGGGGGAACAAGGAGTTCCCTGGCGATGGAAGAAGTGACCAAAATCATTCAATGGGCGGAGACTCACTCCTGCCACCTGTCTGCAATCCACATCCCAGGAGTGGAAAATTGGGAAGCGGATTTTCTGAGTCGTCAGACATTGCATCCGGGGGAGTGGGAACTCCATCCGGAAATCTTTGCCCAAATTACTCAACTGTGGGGCATTCCAGACATGGATCTGATGGCCTCTCGTCAGAACTTCAAGGTTCCTTGCTACGGGTCCAGATCCAGGGATCCCAAGGCGACTCTAGTAGATGCACTAGTAGCACCTTGGACCTTCAAACTAGCTTATGTATTCCCGCCGTTTCCTCTCATCCCCAGGCTGGTAGCCAGGATCCATCAGGAGAGGGCGTCGGTGATCTTGATAGCTCCTCGCAGGACTTGGTATGCAGATCTGGTGAATATGTCATCGGCTCCACCATGGAAGCTACCTTTGAGACGAGACCTTCTTGTTCAAGGTCCGTTCGAACATCCGAATCTGGTCTCACTCCAGCTGACTGCTTGGAGATTGAACGCTTGATCTTATCAAAACGAGGGTTCTCAGATTCTTTTATTGATACTCTTGTTCAGGCCAGAAAGCCTGTAACTAGAAAGATTTACCACAAAATATGGAAAAAATATATCTGTTGGTGTGAATCTAAAGGATTCCCTTGGGACAAGGTAAAGATTCCTAAGATTCTATCCTTTCTTCAAGAAGGATTGGAGAAAGGATTATCTGCAAGTTCCTTGAAGGAACAGATTTCTGCCTTGTCTGTGTTACTCCACAAAAAGCTGGCAGCTGTGCCAGATGTTCAAGCCTTTGTTCAGGCTCTGGTTAGAATCAAGCCTGTTTACAAACCTTTGACTCCTCCTTGGAGTCTCAACTTAGTTCTTTCAGTTCTTCAGGGGGTTCCGTTTGAACCCTTACATTCCGTTGATATTAAGTTATTATCTTGGAAAGTTTTGTTTTTGGTTGCAATTTCTTCTGCCAGAAGAGTTTCAGAATTATCTGCTCTGCAGTGTTCTCCTCCTTATCTGGTGTTCCATGCAGATAAGGTGGTTTTACGTACTAAACCTGGTTTTCTTCCAAAAGTTGTTTCTAACAAAAACATTAACCAGGAGATAGTCGTGCCTTCTTTGTGTCCGAAACCAGTTTCGAAGAAGGAACGTTTGTTGCACAATTTGGATGTTGTTCGCGCTCTAAAATTCTATTTAGATGCTACAAAGGATTTTAGACAAACATCTTCCTTGTTTGTTGTTTATTCTGGTAAAAGGAGAGGTCAAAAAGCAACTTCTACCTCTCTCTCTTTTTGGATTAAAAGCATCATCAGATTGGCTTACGAGACTGCCGGACGGCAGCCTCCTGAAAGAATCACAGCTCATTCCACTAGGGCTGTGGCTTCCACATGGGCCTTCAAGAACGAGGCTTCTGTTGATCAGATATGTAGGGCAGCGACTTGGTCTTCACTGCACACTTTTACCAAATTTTACAAGTTTGATACTTTTGCTTCTTCTGAGGCTGTTTTTGGGAGAAAGGTTTTGCAAGCCGTGGTGCCTTCCATTTAGGTGACCTGATTTGCTCCCTCCCTTCATCCGTGTCCTAAAGCTTTGGTATTGGTTCCCACAAGTAAGGATGACGCCGTGGACCGGACACACCTATGTTGGAGAAAACAGAATTTATGTTTACCTGATAAATTACTTTCTCCAACGGTGTGTCCGGTCCACGGCCCGCCCTGGTTTTTTAATCAGGTCTGATAATTTATTTTCTTTAACTACAGTCACCACGGTATCATATGGTTTCTCCTATGCAAATATTCCTCCTTAACGTCGGTCGAATGACTGGGGTAGGCGGAGCCTAGAAGGGATCATGTGACCAGCTTTGCTGGGCTCTTTGCCATTTCCTGTTGGGGAAGAGAATATCCCACAAGTAAGGATGACGCCGTGGACCGGACACACCGTTGGAGAAAGTAATTTATCAGGTAAACATAAATTCTGTTTTTTATCGCCGCAAACGTTGTTTTGCTGATAACTTTATAATTTTATAAATTGTTGCTTTTATTATTTAAAGGCGCAGTACACTTTTTAGTTCAAAACTTTTGTCTATGTAATTTGACTTCAGAGCTCAATATATCAAGTAAAGAACGACTATTATTGCTATTGCTAGTCTGTTTAACATGTCTGAACTTGAGGAAACTACTTGTTCTATGTGTTTAGATGCCATTGTGGAACCCCTCTTACTTTTTGTCCCTCATGTACTGAAAGGGCCTTACAATGTAAAGAGCAATTTTTCTTTTAGGAAAGTGTGCCTAAGGATGATTCTCAATCTGATGAGAATCAGGGTATGCCGCTAAATTCTCCCCAAGAGTCACAACCTTTAACACCCACCCAAGCAACGCCGGGTTCTTCAACCTCGTCTACTTCATTTTCTCTGCAGGATATGGCTGCAGTTATGTCAACTACCCTTACAGAGGTTCTATCTAAGTTGCCAGTGTTACAGGGCAAACGCAGCAGGGCAGAAGTCAATGTGAATACTGCGACCTCTGATGCTTTGTTGGCTATTTCCAATGTACCCTCACAGGGATCTGAATTGGGGGTCAGTCTGTCTTAGGGGGAACTTTCCGATTTGGGAAGTGTGTTACCTCAAACTGATTCGGACGACATGTCCTTTAGATTTAAGCTTGAACACCTCCGCCTGTTACTTCGGGAGGTTTTAGCGACTCTGGATGCTTGTGACTATATTGTGGTACCACCAGAGAAATTGTGTAAGATGGACAAATACTTAGAGGTGCCTGCTTACTCTTATGTTTTTCCGGTTCCTAAGAGAATCTCGGAAATTATTAGGCGGGAATGGGAAAGACCGGGTATCCCTTTCTCACCTTCTCCTAATTTTAAGAAAATGTATCTCATATCTGACACTGTTCGGGACTCTTGGCAAACAGTCCCTAAGGTGGAGGGGGCTATATCTACCCTGGCTAAGCGTACAACTATTCCTATTGAGGACAGTTGTGCTTTCAAAGACCCTATGGATAAGAAATTGGAGGGTCTTCTAAAAAAGTTATTCATTCATCAGGGTTTCCTTTTACAACCAACGGCCTGCATTGTACCAGTTACCACTGCGGCGGCCTTCTGGTTTGATGCTTTGGAAGAGTCTCTTAAGACTGAGACTCCTTTAGAGGACATTTTAGATAGAATTAAGGCTCTTAAGCTGGCTAATTCTTTTATTACGGATGCCGCCTTTCAGATTGCCATTTTAGCGTGTAGAGCGTTATGGTTAAAATCTTGGTCGGCTGATGTGTCATCTAAGTCAAAGCTTTTGGCTATTCCTTTCAAAGGAAAAAACATATTCGGGCCTGACTTGAAAGAAATCATTTCTGACATTACGGGAGGTAAGGGTCATCTCCTACCTCAGGATAGAACAGCTAAACTAAGGGGTAAACAAAATAATTTTCATTCCTTTCGGAACTTCATAGAAGTCCCCTCTTCTTCCTCTTCTTCCGCTAAACAGGAAGGGAATTTTGCTCAGGCAAAGTCCGTCTGGAGACTCAACCAGGCTTGGAACAAGGGTAAACAACCCAAGAAGCCCGCTGCTGCTACCAAGACAGCATGAAAGGGGCGGCCCCCGATCCGGGACCGGATCTAGTAGGGGGCAGGCTTTCTCTCTTTGCCCAGGCTTGGGTAAGAGATGTTCAGGACCCCTGGACACTGGAAATTGTGTCCCAAGGGAGGGTATCAACTGGAATTCAAAAATTCTCTACCCAGGGGGATGTTTCTTCTTTCACGATTGTCTGTAGACCAGATAAAAAGAGAGACATTCTTACGTTGTGTAAAAGACACCTCTACTATGGGAGTAATTTGTCCCGTTCCAATACTGGAACAGGGGCAGGGGTTTTACTCAAATCTTTTCGTGGTCCCCAAAAAAGAGGGCACATTTCGACCTATTTTAGATCTAAAAAGTCTAAACAAGTTTCTCAGAGTCCAATCCTTCAAGATGGAAACTATTTGAACAATTCTGCCATTGATCCATGAGGGTCAATATATGACTACCGTGGACTTGAAGGATGCATATCTTCATATTCCTATCCACAAGGATCATCACCAGCTCCTAAGGTTTGCCTTCCTGGACAAACATTTTCAGTTTGTGGCTCTTCCCTTCGGGTTGGCCACAGCACCCAGGATCTTCACGAAGGTTCTAAGGTCCCTTCTAGCGGTTCTCAGGCCGCTGGGCATTGCAATGGCTCCTTATCTGGACGATATTCTGATCCAGGCGTCGTCTTACCAGCTGATAAGATCTCATACAGACATGGTTCTGTCCTTTTTGAGGACTCACGGGTGGAAGGTGAATCTAGAAAAGAGTTCACTAATTTCACAAACAAGGGTTCCCTTCTTGGGAACTCTAATAGATTCTATATCCATGAAAATTTTTCTGACAGAGGTCAGAAAGTCAAAGATTCTGAATACATGCCGAGCCCTTCAGTTCAATCCTCGACCATCAGTGGCTCAGTGCATGGAGGTGATTGGATTGATGGTGGCAGCAATGGACATCATTCCGTTTGCTCGATTTCATCTCAGACAGCTACAACTGTGCATGCTCGGGCAGTGGAATGGAGATTATGCAGATTTGTCTCTTCAGATAAGTCTGGATCAGGAGACAAGAGACTCTCTTTTTTGGGTGGTTGTCGCCGGATCATCTGTCCCAAGGGACGTGCTTCCGCAGACCCTCTTGGGTGATAGTGACAACGGACGCCAGTCTACTAGGCTAGGGTGCGGTCTGGAAATCCCTGAAAGCTCAGGGGGTGTGGACTCGGTCGGAGTCTCTACTTCCAATCAATATTCTGGAATTGAGAGCAATATTCAATGCACTTCAGGCTTGGCCTCAGTTGGCTTTGGCCAAATTTATCCGATTTCAGTCAGACAATATCACGACTGTAGCTTACATCAATCATCGGGGAGGAACGATGAGTTCCTTAGCGATGACAGAAGTATCCAAGATAATTCAGTGGGCGAAAGCTCACTCTTGTTATCTGTCAGCGATCTACATCCCAGGAGTGGACAACTGGGAAGCAGACTTTTTAAGCAGACAGACGTTTCATCCAGGGGAGTGGGAACTCCATCCGGAGGTCTTTGCCACCCTAATTCTCAGATGGGGCAGACCGGAATTGGATCTGATGGCGTCCCGTCAGAATGCCAAGCTCCCAAGATACGGATCCAGATCAAGGGATCCTCAGGCTGAACCGATAGACGCCTTGGCAGTGCCTTGGTCGTTCAACCTAGCTTATGTATTTCCACCGTTTGCTCTCCTTCCTCAGGTGATTGCACGGATCAAACAGGAGAGGGCTTCGGTAATTCTAATCGCGCCTGCGTGGCCTCGCATGACTTGGTATGCCGATCTGGTGGACATGTCCTCTCTGCCGCCGTGGAAGGTTCCATTGAGGCAGGACCTTCTCATTCAGGGACCCTTCCATCATCCGAATTTAATTTCTCTGCAGCTGACTGCTTGGAGATTGAACGCTTGATTTTATCTAAGCGGGGTTCTCTGATTCGGTCATTGATACTTTGATTCAGGCGCGTAAGCCTGTCACTGGAAAGATCTACCATAAGATATGGCGTAAATATCTTTATTGGTGCGAATCCAAGGGCTACTCATGGAGTAGAGTTAGGATTCCCAGGATTTTATCCTTTCTCCAAGAAGGATTGGAGAAGGGGTTATCAGCAAGTTCCTTAAAGGGACAAATTTCTGCTTTGTCAATTTTATTACACAAGCGTTTGGCAGATGTTCCAGACGTTCAGTCTTTTTGTCAGGCTCTGACCAGAATCAAGCCTGTGTTTAGACCAATTGCTCCACCCTGGAGTTTGAATGTAGTTCTTCAAGGGGTTCCGTTTGAACCCATGCATTCCATAGATATTAAGTTGTTATCTTGGAAGGTTTTATTTTTGGTTGCTATTTCTTCTGCTCGTAGAGTTTCCGAGCTTTCAGCGTTACAATGTGACTCTCCTTATCTTATTTTTCATTCTGATAAGGTGGTTTTACACACCAAACCTGGTTTTCTTCCTATGGTTGTTTCTAAGAATATTAATCAGGAAATTGTTGTTCCTTCATTGTGTCCTAATCCTTCTTTTAAGAAGGAGCGTTTGTTGCATAATTTGGACGTAGTCCGTGCCCTGAAGTTTTACTTGCAAGCGACTAAAGATTTTCGTCAATCATCTTCTTTATTTATTGTTTTTTCTGGAAAGCATAGAGGTCAGAAAGCTACGGCTACCTCTCTTTCTTTTTGGCTGAAGAGTATCATCCGTCTGGCATATGAGACTGCTGGGCAGCAGCCTCCTGAAAGAATTATGGCTCATTCCACTAGGGCTGTGGCTTCCTCATAGGCATTTAAAAACGATGCTTCTGTTGAACAGATTTGCAAGGCTGCAAATTGGTCGTCTCTTCACACTTTTTCCAAATTTTCCAAATTTGATACTTTTGCTTCATCTGAGGCTGGTTTTGGGAGAAAGGTTATTCAAGCAGTGGTGCCTTCCGTTTAGGTTCCTGTCTTGTCCCTCCCTTTCATCCGTGTCCTATAGCTTTGGTATTGTATCCCACAAGTAAGGATGAAATCCATGGACTCGTCATATCTTGTAAAAGAAAAGGAAATTTATGCATACCTGATAAATTTATTTCTTTTACGATATGACGAGTCCACGGCCCACCCTGTCATTTCTAAGACAGGTAATTATTTGTGTTAAACTTCAGTCACCTCTGCACCTTTGGCTTTTCCTTTCTCTTCCTAACTTCGGTCGAATGACTGGAGTGGGAGGGAAGGAGCTATATATACAGCTCTGCTGTGGTGCTCTTTGCCACTTCCTGCTAAACAGGAGGCGTAATCCCACAAGTAAGGATGAAATCCGTGGACTCGTCATATTGTAAAAGAAATAAATTTATCAGGTAAGCATAAATTTCCTTTTCAAATTTGATGCTAGCCTAGAGCTGCTGTTTAAGTTCATTACTTTCTAGGACTATACTTTATTTTGATAATTGGTAAAAAAAAAAAAAACTGTTAAATATGAATCTGTTACATAGAACTAAATGAAGAATAATACAGTATATTGATATTTAATATTGTTTTAAAAAGGGTGCACCAACATTTTGGTTGCAGAAACATTTTGGCCGAAAATGGCATTTTTTGCCAGTTTTTTTTTTTTCTTGGTAAAATTATTGTGTAGCATATTATTGTTTTAAGTTATTTTTGTCCAATTTTAGTGTGTTACTTTCAATAAGTGTGGGCTTTTTTTATTAGCTCTAATTATGCAAAAAGAAAACTAAAAAAAAAATATTTGAAAAAATAATTTTTTTAATACCTTTACCTCAATATTCCTTTTTTCTTTTTTTCATTAATATTCAGGAGTGCACAAAAGGAAGACAGAATACCCATGGCGGAAGAGTACTGTGAATACAAACAGATAAAAGCGAAACTTAAATTGCTCGAAGTCCTCATCAGCAAACAAGATGTTTCCAAAACCATTTAGAATTTGTGGATACATATGAAGCCGTATTCACAAGTCATTCAGTTTTGCATTATTTCTGCACACTCATGTTTGTCACTGACATTCTGATGCACTTTAAGAATTGTTAAACACTACCTTAAGGATAAATAACAGCACATGTGAACTGGGATTTCTTTGTTATTGAAACCCCCCCAAAAAAACTGCTGGAGGGCATTACAGTTACAAGTATATTTTATATAGTATCGTTACATTGATGATTGGAAAAAAATAATATTGTGTTTTATATTGGAGAGCTATTTTTTTTCCAAATTAAGGTTAACAATTTAAAACTGGGGTGTTTTTACCTTTTTTTTTTTTTTTTTTTAAAAATAGGTTCAAATTAGAAATATTTTCTGCAACAGCTAATTGGAGAAATTCTATCAATTAATACAATACTATACACTTAGTATTGCAAAATAAATACGACAAACTCATATGCGCACACAGACCCCAAAAACTTGGGAGGAACAAAATGGAGTCAGCTGCAGTGGAGAGGCGTAAATTGGAGTTAAAAAATAAATTGGACATGAAAATGGGAAGGTCACATAAATACTGAAGAATTAAAGGGACATGTAACTCAAAATTTTTCTTTCATTATTTAGGTAGAACACAATTTTAAACAACTTTCCAGTTTACTTCTATTATCAGATTTGTTTAATTCTCTTGGTATCATTTGTTGAAGGAGCAGTAATGCATTACTGGTTGCTAACTGAACACATGGGGTAGCCAACGAGAATCGGTGTATATATATATGCATCCACCAATCAGCAGCTAGAACCTAGGTTCCTTGCCGCTCCTGAGCTTACTTAGGTAAACCTTTCAGCAAAGGACAACAAGAGTAGGAAGCAAGTTAAATACTAGAAGTAAATTGGAAGGTTGTTTAAAATTGTATAAATTGTACAAAACCTTACGATGCTCATCCTAGATTTCAATTTTATCCCCGGATGCAATGCTTTATGAAGTATCTTGTCAGAAGTGCCTTCAAAATTTTGTAGGCTAATATATATATATATATATATAAATAAATAAATAAAGTTAAAATAAAAAACCAAAATATATAGAACTAAATATTATATTTCAGATTCTAATAGAATATATAATATATTATCCCTGTGCAGAGAATCTATATATTTATATTTATTCTTAAGCCCTTGAGGTGGTGTGTTTTGCGCATTCTTCAAAAAACGTTATTTAGTTTTACTGTTAAGAAGATATACATTGATCATTTCAGCCAAAGCCCCTTTCGTTACCATTTCTACTTCAACTTCCACTTCTTGTTACCTATTGTGAACAGCTGAGATTAATTTTAGCTGTGATTCCCAAGTATTTCTTTTTTTATAACTTAAATCAAAACTCCCATAGCTTCATTAGGAGACATGAGCAAAATATATGGTGTTCATCTTTAACTTTCTGAAAATATTGTTATAACAAAGTATTTTTTAACAGATCACTTTTATAAAATAATTTTAAAAAAGTTTGTAAAATCAAAGCAGCATTATATACGCATCACCTAAATAATATACAGCAAAAATGTAATCTAATTGAGCACTAAAAATGTCACTTGAACATTATGCGTTTTTTGTTTCTAAAGTTTAATTTCTATTTAAAAGGATGGTAAACACTTTAAGATTATAATATATAATTCTTAATTATTCATAGCAATATTCTTTCATTATTTATTTTGCAAATCTGAAAATTGAAAAAGGCTTCCCAAGTCTAACTTTACAACATATAACTAATTTTCCGTTTATTATGTTTTTTGCTGCCATTGAAAAAGACAAACCAAAAAAAAAAATGTTGCAGCAACCAAGGCATTAATCTATTCTTATATAGTTTGAGCTTTGCTGATATATTAATTATTAGAAGACGTTGTTTACCGCACTTTAAATCTATAGATACCTAGCGTGATTATGTTTTCAGTAAATTTGGGATATTGGCAAACCTTGGAGTTGTCACTTGAACATATGTTGACATATGCAATGCTTCATTTTATCAAGCTTGTGTTTTGTGGTTTGTTTACCAGAGAAAAAGCGTATTTCTATAAAGAATAATATGGCGGATGGGATAAATGCTGCTAATACTGACATTATACACATCTCTCACCCAAAACATCTGCATTAAGAACATCACATTGACTTTTTTTTTTTGCAATCTTGGATAGGTTTTCTTTTTTTTCCTATATATTCCTACTAAAGCAAACATTTCTATGTATCTTGTATTTAAAATGCATGATTTTAAAGACCAGATGTTTTTAAAATTGTTTATTGGTTAACGAGAGAAAAAAAAAATACCATTTGCAAGTTTAATTATGATCTTTGTGACGTTTTCAGTATATTGACTTGATTCTTAACATACTGTATGATTCAGAATGAATTGAGTTTTTTTTTTTTTAATTAAAACCTCTAAAACGCAAGATTAACAGGAACGTGTACACAACTATATGAAGTTTACAGTCTACATCTTTGATAAGGGAAAATGGTTTGACGTATACAGTTGATAATAAAATGTGCTCTATATATTCTATATGATTGTAAATATTTTATACAACAGTACAAATAAAATATTTTTCTATCATACTTATGAGGCCAGAACACAGTATTTGTTTCCAGTTGAGCTAATATTTTTAACATTTAACACTGTCAAGCAACTAGTTGGAAGTGCTGACATTTCTAGGCTTTGAGATTTTAATCATGCTACAATTACATTTTTTTTCATGCTGTTTTGAGTTATCCCAATAGTTTTAGTAGATTAAAATATTTGCTATTTAGACACCCCAATAAAGCCGTAATTGATTTTTACCTTGCCAAAGCAGTCTACATCTAGAGTTTTGTTATGTTTGGCAAAAAAAAAAACATAAACAATAAACAAACAAAAAATAATAATAAAAAAACCATAAAACTGCAACATCTAAGTTTAAATTGGCAGAGAATAAGACATTTTGTAATGTTTTAGAGCAGCAACAGGTTCACAAAAAAAATAATAAAAAAAGTTTAAAAAAACAAAAAGCTATTAAGTCCTTTGCTGCAGGAGGAACCATAATGCAACGCAAAGCAATGCGGCTTCTTCAGGCAGCGAAGGGATTAAAGAGTTCTAGATTCAGTATATGCTTTTGGTGACAGCTGCATTTCGCATGCATCCGGACAAGAATGTCTGGTAAGAATGAATAGGGAGGGTTAACTGCTTTTCAGTATAGGTCAGGAGGGCTTTTTTTTAACGTCCAACACTGATGTTGCAGGTCTTGCAGCTGGGATCTTTCTTTGCGTTGGCAGTTGACAAACTCATTAGCTGATGGCCAATAATTTCTGCGACTGTGCCCATAGAAAGATCCACAGGGTCAGTATAAATGACTTCCAAGATAACATCTTGGGCATGGTGAAATACAAGGCTGTTATCCTCTTCAGTGCAGGTCAGAAATTTATTGTCGCTCAGGCTCAGCGGAGGAAGGCGCTGCTTACAGAATTCGTCTCCTGGTGATCCTATCGGAGCAAGGACCAGAATGACATAGTGGTAGGCTGTGTACATACAGTACAAGTCCCCAAAGTAAAGGTTGGTGTTTGGGTTGAAAAGTTTTTCGGCAGGTATTTCAACCCTGTGTCTTCCATACGGTGAATCTTGTGGAGGCTTCCCAGTGTTAAACTCAGTGTTGCAGCTGAAGAAGATCCCTTCCAGTTTGGCGCTGATTGGGGAACCATGGCTGCCGCTGTTATCCTTGGGTGATGGCTGCATAATATTTGCATGATGCTCACTAAGAAAAAACAAATAAAAACATTTGCATTAGTCAGTTAAAAAAAAAAAAGCATTTATATATACACTGCAAAATTTACATATTTTAAGTCAAAAGACCCCAATGAAGAATACAGCTGTTTTAATACTGCACTATTGTTGTTAGCAAAGCTAAGCAAATGAGACAGTAGCAGAAACCAACCATCCAGTAGGGGGTGAAAGGGAACCCAAACCATTTAAAATAGAGTTCCTGCAATTGCCTTGATACAGTGAACTCTTATCAGCTGTTTACCTGGTACATTGTCCCTTTATTCATCTAAATTATATATATTGTTCAAGACATTATAAGGTTAGAATGCATTGACATAATTATTGTAACTTACATTTTTCATAAAAAAAAAAAAATACCTTCATAATCCAACAGTAATTCATAAGCTGGATTTATGGTAATATTTAAATAGCAGTGAGTGTAAGTATGAGCCGTGCATGTGCAGATAAATCTTTTGTCACAATATTTCATGATGCTTCGGATTTGTTCACTCATATGTTTCTTTTCGGCTACAATCTGTTATCTGTGATTTCTTAAGGGGAACGGCTTTACTACATCATAGTAGCACAGATGGTCGGACAGGCAGCAGAGGAGCACCAGGAAATGGCTTACTACAACAATAAAGTCACAGAAAGAATGGGCTTAAGACTGTGGGCAGCTCTGAGCATGACATGGCATCAGAGCTGGCACCCAGGGCAGCAGCTATGGCACAGAGGAAGAGAATCTATTTTGACAACTTGGAGCAACAGCACAAGTAGGGTTGTCAGGTGTCCACTATTCAACTGGGCTGACTAATAGTTTGTCAAGTTGTCCAGTAAAAAAAATCTTCACAACAATACTGGACACTGAAATTTCCCTGAGTGTTAGATAAATGTAAAGCTTTCCTTTGCCTAAATGCATTATGCAAATATGGAGTAGAAAGAAGTGAAGGAAAGTCAAGAGTCAATTCACTTCTGTTTACATGTGTTACTGGCAACCAAAGAGGTAAAATGATTGGCTTTCATGTTACTGGCAGCCAAGGGGTAAAATTACTGCTCAGTTATAAAAAAAATATATGTTGTGGGATCAAGAGTGGAGGCTAAGGTAGTGGTATCAGGGGGCATTGTGTGACTGTACCTACCATTGTGCCCTGTCACTGGCACATTTCCCAGCATTTTTGTGGAGGACAGCTGGCAATGCTAAGCACAAGAGGGCAGATAAGCATTATTTATTATGTTAGGAGCAGGCAACAGGCTTCTGCAGCTCTCACAGGCATGCAAGCTCCAAGGCTGAATGAATGTTATAAAGCCATCCCCTAATGGGGTCAGGATTGGCCCAGACCACACACTGTACATACAAAGAGAAGTGAACTCGCAGGAACGAACAACCAACACAATAACAAGGTTAGCCTGTTCTATGGCGATTTACCACCTGGGTGCAACTTCTTTTAGCCCAGTAATACTTTTTACAGAGTAGAACTTTACTGTAGTATATCAGTCTGATCCCGCCTATTACGGTCAGTCCAGCGCCGAAATACCAGGTAATTCCTCTCTGTAAACTGAATAAATTCCTCTGAACACAGCAACCCCAGATGATTATTTTGGCCTTCATTCGCCTTCGTCAGTGAGGTGTAGCCACATTCCTCTAAGCACACTGAGCATGGAGTCCACGTCTGGAAAAAGGGGCAACCAGACCATGAATTGCACCTGCTGACTTATCAAGACTAACCATTCTACATATCTGTCCCTAATTTTCTTTAACTGATAACTGCAAAACGTACTTTATACTAACTTTATTATGGTGACTACTAGCCTTGTCTGCAGACTAAAACCTAGATTGGCTCCTCCAAACAAAGAAAATTGTGGGTGGAGTTTAGCTATTGAAAATTAATTGCATTAAAGGATGTTAATTGGTTTTAAAAGTGTTGAGACTTGGCTGATATGTTATTCTATAGCAGCACAGCAACACAAATGTCTTGTAATTATAAGGTGTTTACGTCCAGTGATTAAAATCCTTTCCTGTTATTAAATTTGCCTTTCTGCTCCTGCACACTGTTTGTTGAGAGCAACATTAATGGAATGGACTATATATAACCTCTATGTGATCTATCACTTGCTTCTGAAACGATGATAAAGTGATAATATGCAGAATTATTTTATTTAATTGCAAAACAGAATCCAGCACATTTCATTAATTATATTCTAAAATGTATTGTCTTATTTATCAGCATGCGCTCTCCTTTCAATCCCCTCAGATACAAATTTAGTGAAAAAATCCAAAAACTTAATAACCTCTTGTAGTCAATTAATTGCACAATTAACAACTAAATACAAATCCCACAAGGTGATTGTAGCATATACTGCCATCTGCTGGGCAATTACCTGCTATAATTATTTATCCTCATTTATTTTCACTATAAAACACACCACACCCATATACACATACCTAGAAAACATTTGTAACCAAATTGGAATTACCTGGATTTCAAATTGCTCATTAACATTTTGCTTGATTTTATGCTACAAAATTTTAAAAGATGATCACAATCTGCTTAAGCAAAAAAAAGGATCAGATCTAGGAGAAAAATGTAATATAAATGTGTTTACTAGGAGCTATTCTATTTCTTATTTATATGCTTGATGTGTTAAGTACCATTCCCGTATTTCAGAGGCACCCCAGATACTGCACCATTCTGTGTTTTTTATTCTTTCATACCTAAAAGGACAAAACCCAAAGTTTTTCTTTCATGATTGAAAGAGAACAAACAATTTTCCAATTTACTTCTATTATCAAATTTGCTTACTTATCTTTGAATCCTTTGTTGAAAGAGCAATAAGGCACTACTGGGAGCAAGCTAAGGACATGAGGCATCTATGTGCAGCCATTAATCAGCAACAAGCTCCTGGTAGTACATTGTTGCTCCTGAGACTACCTAGGTATGCTATTGAAAAAAGGATATGAAAAGAACTAAGCAATTAGGATAATAGAAGTAAATTGGAAAGTTGTTAAAAATGATATGCTGTTTCTGGATCATTAACAATCAAAACATTTTGGGTTTAATTTCCCTTTCAGGATGCACTTTGAGTTTGTAATATAAATGTTTCTTTA
This sequence comes from Bombina bombina, assembly GCF_027579735.1. Classification (NCBI taxonomy): domain Eukaryota; kingdom Metazoa; phylum Chordata; class Amphibia; order Anura; family Bombinatoridae; genus Bombina; species Bombina bombina. Next base: position 85,759,477 of record NC_069507.1, on the reverse strand, counting down.
TGGACACTAAAACCCATTATAATTAAAACACATTTGCATATTATTCTCAGACTTATCTTATGCTTTGAATACATCATTCTATCTAACATTTAAAGGGACAGGAAACCCCCAAATTTTCTTTCATGATTTAGATAGAATAATTTTAAACAACATTATCAAATTTGCTTAGTTCTCTTGTTATCCTTTGCTGAAGGAACAACAATGCACTAATGGCAGCAAGATGAACATATCTAGTTAGCCAATCACAAAAGACAAGTATGTGCATGCACCAATTAGCAGCAGCTCCCACTAGTGTAGGATAAGTGTGCATTCTTTTTCAACAAGGGATACTAAGAGAACAAAGCACATTTGAAAATAGTGAATTAAAAGTGTCTTAAATGACGTGGTCTATCTGAATCATGCAAGTTTAATTTTTACTTTACTATCCATTTATCTTCACTCTTATAGTTAACTTGCTATCATTACATATATACAGGTGGCTCATTTGTGAATTTTAATCAAGCTGTCTATCACTGTTTTAACCTTTTAACTTTGTTATGACGTTCTATTCCGTCATAATTACACTGGGCTTTAAAGCCGTTATGACGGATTAGAACGTCATAACAAACGGCTGTCCTGAAGCCTTCTGTGCTTCTAGGACTTGATCGCGGTCTGGAGGGCGTTCCTAGGGTTGTAGGGACGCCCCCCAGATGCGATCCAATAATTGAAATCTCGCGATCGTATGCACGATCGTGTAGTTTCAATTTGTCTACATCGGAAAAAGGTGTTCCGATGTAGGCACTTTCACCCTGTCACGAAAGGGTTAAAGTGTAAAGTAAATTTGGCAGTTGAATGAAAATATACAAAATTAAGAGAAGAAGCTTTGGTAAATGTGTCATTTAATAAATGCAGTTTGTCTACCAGCCTGAAGACATGAAATGATTTGGTGTACAAGGTACACAATATCTATAAAGTTAAAGAGAAAGTAAAGTCAAAATTATACTTAATTATTTATTTTAGCCCCTTTTCATGTAATTTAGTTCTGAAAATTGTTGATTTCTTTCCTAAGATATGGTGAGTCCACGGCTTGAGTAATTACTGTTGGCCAGCAGGAGGAGGAGGCAAAGAGCACCACAGTTAAACTGCTAAGTATCACACCCTTACACACAACCCCCAGTCATTCTCTTTGCCTTTGGTGCATGGAGGAGGTGAAGTTTAGGTGTCTGAAGAAAAATTTTGATTTCATCTACAAGCAAGTTTTGGGGTATAGCCGTATTCCACGACATTCCTTGCAGTCGGGTAGTGGTGGCTTTAAAGCAGCTAGGAACCTACAAAGAGGTACTTACTGCGTTTTCCTAACAATTGCTGCCCTAGTTTAGAAAGCAAGAGTTGGCTACTCTGTTCTTTCTTTTTCAAAGGTCTCTGAGAAGAACTGTGTCTTCTCATACCTTGTAACTGTCTACATGCCGGACAGCGGAGCAGGTAAGTGCTTTTTCTTCCAGTTGGGGAGACCATGCACGTAACAAATTAAAAGACACTGCTTTTTTATTGGGACATAGATAATCCTGTTCTATGGGTTACACTGGGGCATGAAGCAGGCACTGTATCATGTGTGAGACTAACATTTAAACTCTTTTAAAAAGAAAGGGTAAAATGTTTTTATTAGGCTTTATTTTCTGACACATATTTACTTGATAAAACAATACAAGTTTAAACTGTAAGTAGAATTTTCTATATCAGCAGCTTATTCATTTCCCCATTGCTTTAAAATAAAACGATGCAACATTTTAAACCGTTAAAACTGGTTATTTCTGGTACCAGGAAGCTATTTTTAGTGCCTTTCTGTGTCACAGCAGTAATTTGAGCTCGGCAGTTGCGATCACATGACCAGCTTTACTTAATGTTTCTGAGGAAAAAGTTGTTTTTTCCATTTCTGGGTGATCTGGTCTTAATTGGTAGTGGTAGGGCACCTCAGTTATTGAGGTGTGGGGTTGCCTGAGGGGTATTTTAGAAGTTTATTTGATGTTTATTAAATGTTTTTTCTTAACTTTTCTCACATAATTTTAGTTGGGGATCGATCCTAATTTGGGCTTAAAATGTTAAGTGTATTTTTTCCTTAGCTTATTTTAATTGAATATTAAAATCTTTGAAACTTATCTGTACAAGTTTATTTACTGTTTAACAACATGTCTGATATGGAGCAAGAGCCTGCTCTCATGAATTCATGCATATTATGTTTAGATGCATTTATGCAATTTGGGTTCTTCATGTGTCAAGAAAACCTTGGAAAATAAAGGTAACATTTTTGAGCCTAATGTCTCTCAGGGTGATGCTGTTAAAATAATACCTCAGCTTTCTCTTGCTACTTCCCAAGCCTCAATGGCGTCACGTGCAGTGCCCTGCGGTTCCTCTATAACTCCTAGTAAAGTTTATTTAAAAGCAGAAATTGCTGCCCAGGTATCTTCAGCGGTATCTGTGGCATTAGCTGCCATTCCTAGATTACAGGATAAACGCAAGAGGAAATCTAGAAATTTAGAAAGTAAGGTGCCTGCTTCCCAAGTTGCCCTTTCTCATAAGTCTGATGAGGAAGATACATCAGTACTTTCTGAGGGTGAAATCTCAGATTCGGACAGTATAATTCCTTCTTCTGAGACTGAGGTGGTATCCTTCAGATTTAAACTTGAACACCTTCATGTATTGTTAAAGGAGGTTTTAGCTACTTTAGATAACTTCAAAACCCCTGTTATTGTCACTTTTAAGAAATCTAGTAAACTTAATAGTTTCTTTGATGAACCTTCCACTTCAGAGGTTTTTCCTGTGCCGGACCATGCTAGGGAGATTATCTCACAGGAATGGGAGAAACCAGGGGTGTCTTTTTCCCTGTCTCCCATTTTTAAGAAAATGTTTCCTGTTGTGGACTCCATTAAAGACCCTTGGTATACTGTACCCAAAGTTGAAGGGGCCATTTGCACTCTGGCTAAGAGAACCACTATTCCTATTGATGATAGCTGCTCTTTTAAGGATCCGATGAACAAGAAGCTGGAGGCTTATTTTAAAAAGATTTATCTTCAACAAGGTCTCCAATGGCAACCTGCAGTGTGTATTGCCACCGTGACTAGTGCAGCATCTTATCGGTTTGACGCGTTGTATGATTCTCTTTAAGTAGAGACTTCCTTGGATGAAATTCAGGATAGGATTAAAGCTCTTAAGTTGGCTTTTTATTTTTCCATCTAAAGGGGAGGAGAGTCCATGGCTTCATTAATTACTGTTGGGAATTAAGAACCTGGCCACCAGGAGGAGACAAAGACACCCCAGCCAAAGGCTTAAATACCTCCCCCACCTCCCTCATCCCCCAGTCATTATTTGCCTTTTGTCACAGGAGGACGGCAGAGAAGTGCCGAAGATCGGAGTAGTCTCTTATGGAAAATAGTAGTACTCTTCGGATTGGGACTGGAGTTTTAAGTAGTCCTGTCAGCCTGTCAGTGAGAGCATGGGTGAAAGTTAGAGTCCGGAGATGCAGGGAGAGTCTTCCTACGAAACCATCCCAACTCATATTAACAGCTCCACAAGCAATCAGCGTTGGCGAGTTTCGCTGCCTGCTTTTTATGCTCAAGTCCATGTCCGCAGCGAGGCTACTAACCTGTCACACTTGAAGGGCCGTGTTCCTGTTCCACGGCCTAGATTCTGGTAAGATTGTTTAATTTTTATTACATAATGATAACACTCTTTATCTTTAAAGAATCAAGGGTTAATATTCCTGGAAAGGGGATTATTGAACAGGGTTTTTTTTTTATACATGATATTGTTTATTGTGTCATTGCTGCGTTATGTGCGAGATGAGGCTCTGGCAATGTGTGGAACTTTCAGGTGACTTACAGGAGTATGGCACAGCCTTTTTTGGCATGTTTTCTCCTTAGGCAGGGACGGTTCCTGCCGGGCATTCCATGTGACCGGGTGTGGCTATCTATCTTCCTCTGTTGATCAGTGGTGCAGGAGACAAAATGGTTTCTGTAGTCCGGGTCCTAGGAGGTGGTGAGTGCCCCGGCCATTGGAGGTTATAAAGGTGCCTATTTATTAAGTTAATCTCGTCCTTAATAACAGCGCAAGCTATGGAGGACTCTGATGCGTTAGAGGGCTCGCCCTCTTTAACTAGGTATCATTCCTGTGTTTATTGTGAGGAGGTTCTGGTAGATCAGCCTGCACAACTATGTTTCACATGCCTTAATAAAGTTAATACATCTAAGAGGAAACGGATGTCTAGTACTACTGAGCCGTCCACCTCTAAGGGGTTCCCGTACTGTGAGGTGCGTTCCCTGCATCCATCTCCTATTGCACATGCAGCGCCCCAGGGTCCAACCAATACTCCTGTGGGAGAGATTCGTTGGCCATCAGATTTTGTGGATCAACTGCAAACGGCGGTATCGAAAGTGATTAATGCCTTACCACGTTCTGCTAAGCGCAAGTGTAGGGCGTATCATGGTGGCCCGGCCCAGGGGTTGTCTACGCCTGTGTAAATTTCTGAGGCGTTATACGATAACGAGGCCCACTCCGACTCTTCGAAGGAGGCCCCGTCTGAGTCCGTGTCATCTTAACCTCCGGCTGCGGAGTAGCCTGACTTTAGGTTTAGGATGGAAAATTTGGGCTTTTTGCTGAGACAAGTGCTTGCTACTCTGGAAGTTCCAGAACCGAAACTTCCAGAAGAACTTGCGATTCCTAAGCTTGATAAGGTATATGAGGACAGGGTGGTGCCTCAGGCCTTCCCGGTTCCTCTTAAGATGGCAAATATTATTAAGAATGAATGGGAGCGATTAGGTTCTTCCGTTTCCCCTTCGTCTTCCTTTAAGAAACTGTTCCACATCCCGGACTCTAAGCTGGAGCTGTGGGGTACTGTCCCTAAGGTGGATGGTGCTATCTCCATGCTCGTGAAGTGGACAACTATCTCCCCGGAGGATAGTTCGTCGTTTAAAGAGCCCATGGATAAAAAAGTTGGAAAACATATTAAGGAAAATGTTTCAACACACAGGGTTTGTTTTTCAGCCGGCAGCGGCTGTAGCCGCGGTCCCCGGAGCTGCAACATATTGGTGTGAATCCCTGTGTGAAATGGTTGAGGGGGAGACTTCCATCAACGAGATACAGGATAAGATTAAGGCACTGAAGATCGCCAATTCTTTCATATGTGATGCCAATATGCAAATTATTCGCCTGAACACTAAGGTGTCAGGTTTTTCTGTTTTAGCTTGCAGGGCTCTGTGGCTAAAGTCTTGGTCTGCAGACATGACATATAAGTCGGGACTGTTGTCCCTGCCTTTTTAAGGAAAGATTCTGTTCGGTCCAGGATTGGATTCGATCATATCCAAGGGAGCTTTCCTACCGCAGGATAAGAAGGCTAAGCTTAAAGGATCTACCTTTCGCCCCTTTCATGCGGACAAGGCCCAGCGCCAGCAGCCCGTCTCGAAAGCGGACCAGTCCAAGGGAACTTGAAAACCGACTCATTCTTGGAACAAAGCTAAGCAGAGCAAGAAGCCCACCGATACAAAATCGGCATGAAGGGGCGGCCCCCGACCGGTCTCTGGACCAAGTAGGGGGCAGATTATCTCTCCTCTGAGAAGCCTGGTTGCAGGACATTCAGGATCCTTGGGTTCTGGACGTTGTCACCCAGGGCTACAGGATAGGGTTCAGATCCCATCCGCCCAGGGGCAGATTCCTCCTATCAAACCTGTTCAAGACCGGAAAAGAGCGAAGCCTTTCTAGAATGTGTGAGAGATCTGTCATTGTACCAGTACCCCAAGCAGAAAGGGGTCTAGGGTACTATTCAAATCTTTTTGTGGTTCCAAAGAAGGAGGGCACGTTCCGCCCGATTCTGGACCTAAAGTGTTTCTGAGTGTTCCATTGTTCAAAATAGAAACAATCAGATCTATTCTGCCCCTAGTTCAAGAGGGACAGTTCATGACTTGAAGGACGCTTACCTTCATGTGCCAATCCACAGGGACCACTTCAAGTTCCTGAGATTTGCGTTTCTGGACCAACCCTTCCAGTTTGTGGCCCTTTTCCTTTTTGTCTGGCAATGGCCCTGAGAGTCTTCACAAAGGTTCTGGGGGCGCTACTTGCGGTGGCCAGAGCTAGAGGCATTGCTGTGGCGCCCTATCTGGATGACATCTTAGTCCAGGCGCCGTCGCTCAGTCTCACAGAGGAGCATTCGAGGGCTCTTCTTCTTTTGCTCCAATCTCACGGTTGGAAGATCAACTCAGGAAAGAGTTCCCTGGTTCCCAGCAACAGGGTGGAGTTTCTGAGTAAGATAATAGACTCTATGTCCATAAAAATATTTCTCACAGACCATCGACGCAGGAAGATTGCGTCCTCTTGTCTTGCCCTTAAGTCCTCTTCAAGCCCCTCGGTGGCTCAGTGTATGGAGGTGGTCGGACTCATGGTTTCCAGCATAGACGTCATTCCATTTGCCAGGTTCCATCTCAGACCTCTTCAATTGTGCATGTTGAGACAGTGGAATGGCGATCATTCAGATCTATCACAGCAGATATCCATGGATGCTCAGACTCGTATCTCCCTCTCTTGGTGGATCAGTCCAGAGCAACGGTCCATAGGGACATCCTTCTTGAGACCGTCCTGGGAGATTGTGACCACGGACGTGAGTCTGGCAGGATGTGGAGCTGTTTGGGGTGCCAGGATGGCACAAGGAAAATGGTTCCAGGAGGAGTCTCTCCTTCCGATAAATATTCTGGAACTCCGAGCAATCTACAATACTCTGAAGGCATGGCCTCTTCTGGGGTCATTCAGTTTCATCAGATTCCAGACCAACAACATTACCTCAGTGGCTCAATCACGAGCGGGGTACTAGGAGCTCCCTAGCTATGAGGGAGGTGTCTCGGATCTTGGAGTGGGCGGAATCCCACAGCTGCTCGCTCTCAGCGATTCACATTCCAGGTGTGAACAACTGGGAAGCAGACTTTTTCAGCAGGCAATCCTTCCATCTGGGGGAATGGTCTCTTCATCCCAAAGTGTTTGTGGAGAATTGTCTCAGGTGGGGAACGCCAGAGATAGACCTCATGGCATCCAGACTCTATTGCAAGCTACCCCATTATGGGTCGAGGTCCAGGGATCCCCAGGCAGAGCTAATAGATGCCTTAGCGGTGCCTTGGGGGCACCATACTAGCCTAGCTTACATTTTTCCACCGTTACCACTTCTACCTTGTGTAGTGGCACACATCAAACAGGAGTGAGCTTCGGCCATTCTTCTTGGTCCAGCATGTTTGCGGAGGACGTGGTGTGCGGATCTGGTGGGGATGTCATCCTCTCCGCCGTGGAGGTTACCCTGTTGCAGGGATCTGCTGGAACAGGGCCCCTTTCATCATCAAAATCTCTATTCTCTGAGGCTGACTGCGTGGAGATTGAACGCCTAGTCTTGGCCAAGAGAGGCTTTTCGAAAAGTGTGATTGATACTCTCATTCAGGCAAGGAAGCCAGTCACTCGTCGCTACCATAAGGTGTGGAGGACTTACTTGTCCTGGTGTGAGAAGCATGGATATCCTTGGCATAAGATGAGGGTATCCAAGATTCTATCCTTTCTCTAAGAAGGTTTGGAGAAGGGTCTTGCAGCTAGTTCCTTAAAGGGACAGATTTCGGCATTGTCAGTCTTGTTGCATAGGAGACTCTCTGAGCTCCCTGACATCCAATCCTTTGTTCAGGCTCTGTCTAGAATCAGGCATGTCTTTAGACAGTCTGCTCCCTCATGGAGCTAAAACTTGGTCCTTAAGGTTTTTCAGAGGGTTCCGTTTGAGCCTATGCATTCCATTGACATTAAAATTCTGTCCTGGAAGGTTCTTTTCCTGTTGGCCATTGCATCGGCATGCAGAGTATTTGAACTGAATGCCTTGCAATGTGAGCTGCCTTATCTGGTTTTTCATGCGGACAAGGCTGTGCTTTACACTGATTTGGGGTTTCTCCCCAAGGTGGTGTCTTACCAGCACATCAATCAGGAGATAGTGGTTCCTTCTTTGTGTCCTAACCCTTCTTCTAAGGAGAGGTTACTTCATAATCTGGATGTGGTTCAGGCCCTGAAGTTCTATTTTCAGGCTACAAAGGATTTCAGGCAGTCTACATCTCTTTTTGTGGTGTATTCTGGGAAGCGCAAGGAGCAGATAGCCTCTTCTACTTCTATGTCCTTTTGGTTGAGGAGCTTGATTCACTTTGCCTATGAGTCAGCGGGACATTAGCCTCCTCAAATGATTATGGCTCATTCAACTAGAGCTGTGGCTTCTTCTTGGGCCTTCAAGAATGTGGCCTCTATGGAGCAGATTTGTAAGGCGGCTACCTGTTCCTCCTTACACTCTTTTACAAAGTTTCACAAATTTTACATTTTTGCTTCTGCGGAAGCTGTTTTTGGGAGAGGTTTTGCAGGCTGTGGTGCCCTCAGATTAGGATCCGCCTTTGCCCTCCCGGTTTCATTCAGTGTCCTCTAGAGCTTGGGTATATGTTCCCAACAGCAATGAATGAAGCCGTGGACTCTCCTCCCCTTTAGATGGAAAACATAAATTATGCTTACCTGATAATTTAATTTTCATCAAGGGGAGGAGAGTCCTCGGCTCCCACCCATATCTCTGATGGGCGGACCTAAATTTTATTTATCTTCTGGCACCATTTATACCCGGATATTTCTCCTACTGTTTCCTTGTTCTCTCTGCAGAATGACTGGGGGATGAGGGACAATGGGGGAGGTATTTAAGCCTTTGGCTGGGGTGTCTTTGCCTCCTCCTGGTGGCCAGGTTCTTAATTGCCAACGGTAATTAATAAAGCTGTGGACTCTCCTCCCCTCAATGGAAATTAAATTATCAGGTAAGCATAATTTATGTTATTGCAGATGCCATTTTACAGGTTGTTAGACTAGGAGCTAAAACTTCTAGTTTCGCTGTCCTAGCCTGCAGGGCGTTATGGTTGAAACGTACATCTGGGGATTGATTTTATGTAAATTGCTCTTAGGTCTCCCTAAGAGTAAAAGGGGGAAACCAGATATGGACTCCTTGCACACATGCCCTAGAGATATGCAACTGCACCTCACTGACGAGGCCCAAGAGAGGCCGAAACGTACGTCTGGGGTTTGTTGTTTGTCTTGTTCAGAGAGGAATTGCCTGGTATTTCGGTGCTGGACTGTCATTGGGCAGGATCAGACTGATATGCTACAAGATATTTTTTCTCTGTGAAAAGGCATAGTGTGCAAAAAGAGACTGCACCCTGAGTGGCACTGGCCTTGTGGACAAGCATGGATGTTTTTCTAACTATTGTTCTGTCTCAGTGAGTGAGTCTCTCTATTTTCTTTATTTTATGAAATCCTGGTCTACGCACGTTTCCTCTAAAGTCAAGCTTCTGGCGATTCCTTACAAGGGCAAAACCTTGTTTGGACCCGGTTTGGCAGAAATTATCTCTGATATTACGGGTGGAAAAGTGTCTTTTTTACCTCAAGATAAGAAGAATAGGCCTAAAGGACGTCAGAGTAATTTTCGTTGCTTTTGTAACTTCAGAGGAAAATCTTCCCCTTCTTCTTCCAAGCAGGAACAATCCAAGTCTTCTTGGAAACCCAATCAGTCTTGGAACAAAAGGAAACAATCAAAGAAACATGCAGCTGATTCCAAATCAGCATGAAGGGTTTGCCACTGATCCAGGATCGGATCAGGTGGGGGGCAGACTTACTCAGTTCTCTCAAGCCTGGATACAATATGTCCCAGATGCCTGGACTGTGGACATAGTATCCCAGGGTTACAAATTGGAATTCAAGACTTTTCCTCCCAGAGGCAGATTCCTTCTCTCAAGATTATCTGCAGACCAGATAAAGAGAGATGAGTTCTTGAAATGTATACAACATCTTTCCTCCCTGGGAGTGATAGTTCCAGTTCCAGTGCAGGAACAGGGTCTCGGGTTCTACTCCAACCTATTTGTGGTTCCCAAAAAAGAGGGAACTTTCCGTCCCATTCTAGACTTGAAGTGTCTAAACAATTTTCTCAAAGTTCCATCCTTTAAGATGGAGACTATACGCTCCATTCTTCCTTTAGTAGAAGAGGGTCAGTTTGTGACAACCATAGACCTAAAGGATGCGTATATTCATCTTCCTATTCACAGGGACCATCACAGATTCCTGAGATTTGACTTTCTGGACAGACATTTCTAGTTTGTGGCCCTTCCATTTGGTCTAGCCTAGCCACGGCTCCCAGAATTTTTTCAAAGGTTCTGGGGGCTCTTTTGGCATTGATCCGTTCTCGTGGAATTGCTGTGGCACCCTACCTGGACGACATATTGGTTCAGGTGCCATCTTTTCAACAAGCAAAATCTCACACAGAGATATTGTTGTCTTTTCTTCGTTCCCACGGATGGAATGTGAATCTGGAAAAAAGCTCCCTTTCCCCTGCTACAAGAGTAGTGTTCTTAGGGACCATAATAGATTCTCTATTAATGAAGAGTTTTCTGACAGAGGTCAGGAAAAACAAAATAATTTCCTCTTGCCTCTCTCTTCAGGCTACTGCTCATCTTTCAGTGGCTCAATCTATGGAGGTAATCTGTCTGATGGTGGCTTCCATGGACATCATTCCTTTTGCTCGATTCCATTTGAGAGCTCTCCAGTTGGGCATGCTCAGACAATGGAATGGCGACTATGCATAAATTAGTGTCTAGCAAACCATGCACGTCAGTTTAGTTCTATTACATGGTTTAGCTTCTAGGTATCTAAATTATGAAAGTGATAATGCAAACTCAATTAATATGAGAATTTAAAATTATGTTTGGAAAGAAGTATATTAACATTCTGTCTTTATAATGTTATAACAACTTAATTATTATCTCGTTTATGGTTCTGAATATACTGTATAGTATTTATATTGATATAGGCTCTAATTAGTTTGGTGGCTATCTTTGAATAAGGATAAAAGCACCCTAGATACATTTACATATTTACAGATATCACAGACTTTCTAAAAAATATGGTTCTATTCATTATCAATTAAAAAGTGACTGGGCTAATTTGCATATAACAACAAATTACTCGAAATATGCTCAATTCTTTAAAATACAGTTTTTATTTTGCAGAAATTATTTTCCCTTCAAACAGTTAGCTCTACAATAAAAAAAATCTTTCATACTTAAAATATTGCACATGATTTATAGAAATAAAATTCTTAAAAAGCCATCTTTACCCCCCTTGAACCCCCTATGCGGAGGCAAAAAAGATAGTGAAGATGGGGGAATTACAGTGCATCGTATATATGTTTGATGTAGTGACATGAGTATGATCTTACATCAGGCTTTACCCACAGCTGCTTGGGTAATGTCCGTTTTACCCGGGTAATGCAAGGATTACCCAATATCTGACTTTACCCGCAACATACACACACATATATATATATATATATATATATATATATATATATTAAAAATATATGTTTACTATTTAAATAAATGTATAAAAAGTGTTTTAAGGGGATATGGTATTATGGTATATGAAAAGGACTGGGATGATCTCAAAGGTGTGTGTACACACACACTCTCTCTCTCTTTTTCTCTCTCTTTCTCTCTCTCTCTTTTTCTTTCTCTCTCTTTTTCTTTCTCTCTCTTTTTCTTTCTCTCTCTTTTTCTTTCTCTCTCTTTTTCTCTCTCTCTCTTTCCAGAGAGAGACTCAGGCAGTTAACCCCAGTGCAAAGGTGATATGGAAAATTACAAAACAAGCACTCACTTGTAAGTACACAGCTAAGATTAAAAGCAAAAACTGAAGAGTCAGTTACAGCATCTGGCCAAATGGGTCAAAGCCCAGAACCATGTCAAGATCTTGTCCCTCCTTGGTCCCTGTCTACACCCAAATAATGCATGGTCTCAATCAAGCAGACAGTAAACCACACAAGGGTGCACAGGATTTATGTAATCTCCCTAGAAACATACAAAACATTAAAATGGACTGCACTCTCGGACTGGACCAGGTACACATCCTATGACCCCGCAAAATGCACAGCCCTGGGTAAATATTTATATATATATGCGCTATTCTATGCTATGTTTTGTTAAAAGTAAAGCTATGTAGGTTGATAGTAGCTATATTGCACTGGTTTTCAAACCTGTCCTCAGCCTCCCTAACAGGCCACATTTTAAGGATATCTGGACCAGAGCACGTGTGAAATAATCAGCTGATTAGTAAACATGGTTATTAAAGGGATATTAAACACCAAAAATGTTTTGTTTAAAAAGATAGATAATCCCTTTATTTACCATTCCCCAGTTTTGCATAACCAACACTGTTAACACCCTGTAGCTGTGAAAAACTGTCAAATGCATTCAGATAAGAGGCGACCTTCAATGGCTTAGAAATTAGCATATGAGCCTACCTAGGTTTAGCTTTCAAATAAGAATACCAAGAGAACAAAAAAAATGTGATGATAAAAGTAAATTAAAAAGTTGTTTAACCTCTTAACGTCTGAGGATGTGGCCGGCACGTCCTACAAAAAACGGTTGTTAACGACCACGTCCTCTGAAGTTTCAAGTGCTGGAAGCAATTTTGATCGCTTCTAGCTGCTTTCAGGGTATTGCAGCGATGCCTCAATGTTGAGGCATCGTGCAATACCCTTTTCTAAGCAACCGATGCAGAGAGAGCCATTCTGTGGCAGGAGGGGGTATGAGAGAGGGGGGCGGGAGGGTGTGGGAGCGGGTGGGACCGCTACACTACGGAAAAGGAGACTAGTGCATGCGAAGGAGGGAGATATTAGTGTGGAAAGTGACCTGGTAGGGGGGTAGGGAAATTAGGGGGGCAGCTACACTAGGGAAAAAAGTTTATTTTTATAAAATATATACAATAAAGCCAAAAATTATAGCAAAAATGGGTACTGGCAGACAGCTGCTAACACCTAACATGGTGGCTAATAGGTAGAGGGGGAGGGTTAGAGAGCTCTTTTGGGGGGGGGGGGGGTCAGGGAGGTTGAAAGGTAAGGGGGGATACTACCCTGCAGAAAATGTTTTTTAAAAAAAACAACAACAACAAGAAAAACTTTTATTTTTATACTGGCAGACTTTCTGCCAGTACTTAGGATGGGGGTGACCTTTGGGGTATGGTGAGGGAAGAGAGCTGTTTGAGAGGGGTCAGGGAGGTATCAGGGGGTGGGATGTGTCAGGTGGGAGGCTGATCTCTACACTAAAGCAAAAATTAACCCTACAAGCTACCTAATTAACCCCTTCAATGCTGGGCATAATACAAGTGTGGTGCGCAGCGGAATTCAGCGGCCTTCTAATTACCAAAAAGCAATGCCAAATACATATATGTCTGCTATTTCTGAACAAAGGGGATCCCAGAGAAGCATTTACAACCATTTGTGTCATAATTGCACAAGCTGTTTGTAAATAATTTCAGTGAGAAACCTTTTTTTATTTGATTGCATTTGGCGGTGATATGGTGGCATGACATATACCAACATGGGCCTAGATCAATACTTTGGGATGTCTACTAAAAAAATATATATACATGTGAAGGGTTATTCAGGGATTTCTGACAGATATCAGTGTTACAATGTAACTATCACTAATTTTAAGAAAAACATGGTTTGGAAATAGCAAAGTGCTACTTGTACATATTGCCCTATAACTTGCAAAAAAAAGCAAAGAATATGTAAACATTGGGTATTTCTAAACTCAGGACAAAATTTAGAAACTATTTAGCATGGGTGTTTTTTGGTGGTTGTAGATGTGTAAAAGATTTTGGGGGTCAAAGTTAGAAAAAGTGTGTGATTTTCTTCATATTTTTTATTGTTTTTTTATAGTAAATTATATGATATGATGAAAATAATGGTATCTTTAGAAAGTCCATTTAAAGGATAGAAAAACAGTATATAATATGTGTGGGTACAGTAAATGAGTAAGAGGAAAATTACAGCTAAACACAAACACAGCAGAAATGTAAAAACAGCCCTGGTCCTTAACGGTAAGAAAATTGAAAAATGGTCTGGTCACTAAGGGGTTAAAATTACATGCCCTATCTGAATCATGAAAGTTTATTTGGACTTTACTATCCTTTTAACCTGCTCTCACCCAAGGTAATCCTGACTTTTGGGGAGGCCTGAGGATAGGTATAAAAACCAGTGCTCTATTGCTGTAAACATTGTTGCAGACAAAAAGGAAAAAAAAAACAACAATATAGCAAAATACTGTGCTATTGCTAACACCTTTAGATTGGGACAAATACATTGTGAGCAAGATGTATTTTTGTAACAACAACAAAAAACACTTAAAGGGACATGAAACCCACACATTTTCTTTCATGATTCAGATAGATAATACAATTTTAAACAACTTTCAAATTCACTTCTGTTATTTAATTTGCTTCCTTCTCTTGTTATTCTTTTCGGAAAGGTTTATCTAGGCAAGCTCAGGAGCAGCAGAGAACCTAGGTTCTAGCTGTTGATTGGTGGCAGCATATATATATCGATTGTGATTGGCTCACACATGCGCTCAGTTAGAAACCATTAGTGCATTGCTGCTCCTTCAACAAATGATATTAAAAGAATGAAACAGATTAGATAACAGAAGTAAATTAGAAAGTTGTTTAAAATTGTATTCTCTATCTGAATCATGAAAGAAAAAAAATTGGGTTTAATGTCCCTTTAAGGACTCCCCTGGACCCATAATACATACCCAGGAGATATCCTTGTAATATTTGTACCAAAAACTACAAAATATGATTAGATTATATAAAAAAGATAATCTGTTTGAATGTGTCTTCAGTCTGTTGAAACATTTGGAAATATGTTTTCTTTTCTCTTAATTATCCCTTTAATTGTAATTTATAGCATTTGCAGTTACAGTAGAGACAACTCAGGCAAGTAAATGTGCCAAAATGTGCTATTCATTTGGGAATAGAGCCACATGCTGGCATTTTATGTTAGATATCATAAAACTTATTTCTAAAATATTTTACTATTTACTTTAGTTGTCTAAAGTATATAGAATTGTAGCTTACTAAACAGGAGAATTGATTATTAAAGGGACATTGTACTCTTAAAGTGAGAGTCAATCCTAGCGTTAGTGAAACGCTAGGATTGATCATTGGAACAAATAAAGGGGACTTTCATTCATGAGATATAAAATACTTCATGCAGAAAGCTCCTTTATTTGTTTCAAGTGTTTGCCGCTAAGGCAGCCAATGGCAGAACGCTGTTTTGCTAAGAGGTGACGTTTCCAATCTTAGCATATAGTGTGCGGGAAATCCGGCACCACAGGGCACCAAGCCGGATTTCCTGCACGGCTATTGGCTAAGAGGTAAAAATGTCCCCTCTCAAGCAAAACAGTGTTCTGCCGTGGGCTGCCTGGCAGCTCAGTGCGGCGAACGCTTAAAACAAATAAAGGAGCTTTCTGCATGAAGTATTTTATATCTCATAAATGAAAGTCCCCTTTATTTGTTCCAATGGTCAATCCTAGCGTTTCACAAACACTAGGCTTGACTCACACTTTACGTTTTCTACCATTAAATGTGTTTCCAATGGAGTGTAATTTCCTTATTTGCATGTAGCTCATTTACCTTTAATTTGTTATTTTAAATATCTACTTTTGGCGGTTGTAGACCCACCTATACTAAAAATGATAAGTTAAAGTGTTTTCTATGTAGAAAAGCTATGCAAACAGTAGACAACAGCAATGATTAATTCCCCAGCCACAATTAGAATCTCAATACCTTACATAGATAACATGAGCAGGTCTGTTTTACTTGCATGCTTAGCCAATTATTATGGGCATGTCCTGAAGAACAACAGGTGATGGGTTTAATGAGCAAAACCAGCTATTTCAAATACAAAAATAAACACTAAATAACAATTTACCATAATTTAATAATCTGCCGTAGGTGTAAGAAGTAATTTGGAACACTTTAAGGGGAAACACAGTTTATAGAATAGTATCCCTTTAAAGGGGTATGAAACACAATTTTTCTTTCATGATTTAAATAAAGCAAACAATTAAAAAACAACTTTCTAATTTAATTCTATTATTAATTTTTATTTGTTCTTTTGGTATCTTTTAATGAAAAGCTGGGACGTCAGCTTAAAGGGCCATAATACCCAAATGTTTAAACACTTGAAAGTGATGCAGCATAGCTGTAAAAAGCTGACTAGGAAATATCACCTGAACATCTCTATGTAAAAAAGAAAGATATTTTACCTCAAAAGTTCCTCAGTAGCCACATCCCATTCTAAAGGATTTCTAAGCAGCATATTAGTATATCTGTCCTGGGACAGCTGAAAGGATGAGCCTCGTGCACTCTCATCTTATTTCACCAATCAGGTAAAGGAAGTTTGCTATGAAATCTCATGAGATCACAGTAAAAGAGTTCATGACCTCAGCACTGCTGATGCTGATTGGCTGCTCTTCATTTCTTCATTTTTTTATTTTACCTGCAGCTGGGAGCAGCTGAGTATAACTTTTTACACAGAACTTACTCTGGTGAGCTGAGGAAGTTGTGAGGTAAAATATCTTCCTTTTTTACATAGAGATGCTCAGGTGATATTTTCCTGTCAGCTTTTTACAGTTATACTGCATCAGTTTCAAGTGATTTAGCATATGAGTATTATGTCCCTTTAAGAAAAGGCCCATTTCTGGAGCACTATATTGCAGCAGTTTTGCAAGAATGTTATCCATTTACAAGAGCACTATATGGCAGCACTATTCCCTGCCAGACAATGCTCCAGATGCCTACCTAGGTATCTCTTCAACACTGAATATCATGGGAACAAAGCAAATTTGATAATAGAAGTAAATTGGAAACTTTTTTAAAAAAAATTGTATGCTCTGTCTGAATTGCAAAATAAAAGTTTAAGGGGGCAACAGAGAGCGTATACAATTTTAAGAAAGTTATCAAATGTATATTATTCTTTCTTGAAGAGAATACCTACTTAGGTAGCGTGCACTATGAAAGCAGTTTTGCAATAATTCTTTTGGGCACTAGATGGCAGCAGTGTGAAGGAACAATGTATAAAAATATTAAAAGCATTCTTGCAAAAGTGCTGCCAAATAATGCAACACAAATGTGCACAGTCCTGAGCCTACCTACCTACCTGCTTTTTAAACAACGGATATCAAGACAATTTACTTCTATTATCAAATGTCCTTCATTCCCATGATGTTCTGTGTTGAAGAGATACCTAGGTAGGCATCTGGAATACTACAGGGCAGGAAATAGTGCTGCCATCTTGTGCTCTTGCAAATGGCTATCATTCTTGCAAAACTGCTGCCATATAGTGCTCCAGACACGTGAACACTCCTGAGCCTACATCCCTCTTTTCAATAAAAAATACCAACAGAACAAAGAAAATGTGATAATAGAAGTAAATTAGAAAGTTGTTTAAAATTGTATTATATATCTGAATCATGAAGACAAAATTGGGGTTTTATGTCCCTCCCTTGAGTGCTGACGACGGCTCAGAGCCGTCGCTAGCACTCACCCACCCACCTTTAGAGCAATCTGGGGGCTCCCACCCTGGCGATCGGGCCTGTATAGTGACAGGCATCCCGTTATGTGCGGTGACGTCACGCGCAATAACGTGATGACGTCACCGCGCAACTTTATTTAAAATGTACAATACAAAATATAGGGAAAGGGAGCATGCTGCTTAGGAGCCTGTATCTCAGGCATCTAAGCAGCTACAGACCCCCAAGACCCACAGTTGGAAAGGTAATCACCTAAACAGTGTAAGTTTTGGGGATATGGGGGGAAAAAAGTCAATTATGTTTTTTAAATAGTAAAAATCAGAAAAAAATTAAGCTTAGCACTCAAGGGTTAAGCAACTAACAAACTAATTTGTATTTCTTTTAATATAATGTTTATATTAAAGGGACGGTCTAGTCAAAATTAAACTTTCATGATTCAGATAGGGCATGCAATTTTAATCAACTTTCCAATTGACTTTTATCATTTAATTTTCTGTGTTCCCTTGGTGGTATTTTTGAAAACCTAAACCTAGCTAGGCTCAAACTGATTTCTAAACCATTGAAAACCACCTCCTAGCTTAGAGCATTTTGAAAGTTTTTTACAGTTAGACAGTACTAGTTCATGTGTGTCATATAGATAACATTTTGCTCACTCCTGTGGAGTTATTTAGGAATCTGCACTGTTTGGCTAAACTACAAGTCTGTCAAAAGCATTGAGATAAGGTGGCAGTCTGCAGAGGTTTAGATACAAGGTAATCACAGAGGTAAAACATATATTAATATAAGTATAATGCAAAACTGGGGAATGGGTAATAAAGGGATTATCTAAATTTTTAAACAATAAAAGTTCTGGTGTAGACTGTTCCTTTAAACAAAGTAAATATGATGAATGCCAACTGAATATAAGAACAGATTTTACCCTTGACATTAATTTCTACTATCAAATGTTTCTATGGAGCAGTTTTTCTGCAAAATACAGACATCCCAACTCTCCCGTAAGTTCCAGGAGTCTCCCGCATTGAAATAGTGGCTCCCTGACACCCGCAAATTAAACACAAGATCCCGGAAAGAGCAGTGCCAGAGAAAATCAAATTTGTGCCTGCACTTTTCATTTCTACCTGTAGGTGTCACTGTTCTATTATAGCTCAATGTAAATAGTTACTGCGTTCATCTCTGGACTTTGTCCCCCTTCCTGAACTATAGTGTGGTGCGAGACATAGCAGACCTGATACAGGTGAGATGTGCAGAGTTGCAGACTCCTATGCTGTCTATTGTGCAGACTACCATGCTGTCAATTGTGCAGACTCCCATGCTGTCTATTGTGCAGACTCCCATGCTGTCTATTGTGCAGACTCCCATGCTGTCTATTGTGCAGACTCCCATGCTGTCTATTGTGCATGGCTCCCTTGCTTTCTTTTGTGCAAGGCTCCCATGCTGTCTATTGTGCAAGGCTCCCATGCTGTCTATTGTGCCAGGCTCCCATGCTGTCTATTGTGCCAGGCTCCCATGCTGCCTATTGTGCCAGGCTCCCATGCTGTCTATTGTGCCAGGCTCCCATGCTGTCTATTGTGCCAGGCTCCCATGCTGTCTATTGTGCCAGGCTCCCATGCTGTCTATTGTGCCAGGCTCCCATGCTGTCTATTGTGCTATGCTCCCATGCTGCCTATTGTGCAGACTCCCATGCTGTCTATTGTGCAGACTCCCATGCTGTCTATTGTGCAGACTCCCATGCTGTCTATTGTGCAGACTCCCATGCTGTCTATTGTGCAGACTCCCATGCTGTCTATTGTGCCAGGCTCCCATGCTGTCTATTGTGCCAGGCTCCCATGCTGTCTATTGTGCCAGGCTCCCATGCTGTCTATTGTGCCAGGCTCCCATGCTGTCTATTGTGCCAGGCTCCCATGCTGTCTATTGTGCCAGGCTCCCATGCTGTCTATTGTGCTATGCTCCCATGCTGCCTATTGTGCAGACTCCCATGCTGTCTATTGTGCAGACTCCCATGCTGTCTATTGTGCAGACTCCCATGCTGTCTATTGTGCAGACACCCTTACTGTCTATTGTGCAGACTCCCATGCTGTCTATTGTGCCAGGCTCCCATGCTGTCTATTGTGCCAGGCTCCCATGCTGTCTATTGTGCCAGGCTCCCATGCTGTCTATTGTGCCAGGCATTCATGCTGTCTATTGTGCAGACTCCCATGCTGTCTATTGTGCCAGGCTCCCATGCTGTCTATTGTGCCAGGCTCCCATGCTGTCTATTGTGCCAGGCTCCCATGCTGCCTATTGTGCCAGGCTCCCATGCTGTCTATTGTGCTATGCTCCCATGCTGTCTATTGTGCTATGCTCCCATGCTGCTTATTGTGCCAGGCTCCCATGCTGCCTATTGTGCCGACTCCCATGCTGTCTATTGTGCCAGGCTCTCATGCTGCCTATTGTGCCAGGCTCCCATGCTGCCTATTGTGCCAGGCTCCCATGCTGTCTATTGTGCAAACTCCCATGCTGCCTATTGTGCCAGGCTCCCTTGCTGCCTATTGTGCAAACTCCCATGCTGCCTATTGTGCCAGGCTCCCTTGCTGCCTATTGTGCCAGGCTCCCATGCTGCCTATTGTGCCAGGCTCCCATGCTGTCTATTGTGCCAGGCTCCCATGCTGCCTATTGTGCCAGGCTCCCATGCTGCCTATTGTGCCAGGCTCCCATGCTGTCTATTGTGCCAGGCTCCCATGCTGCCTATTGTGCCAGGCTCCCATGCTGCCTATTGTGCCAGGCTCCCATGCGGTCTATTGTGCCAGGCTCCCATGCTGCCTATTGTGCCAGGCTCCCATGCTGCCTATTGTGCCAGGCTCCCATGCTGCCTATTGTGCCAGTCTCCCATGCTGCCTATTGTGCCAGGCTCCCATGCTGCCTATTGTGCCAGGCTCCCAAGCTGCCTATTGTGCCAGGCTCCCAAGCTGCCTATTGTGCCAGGCTCCCATGCTGCCAATTGTGCCAGGCTCCCATGCTGCCTATTGTGCCAGGCTCCCATGCTGCCTATTGTGCCAGGCTCCCATGCTGCCAATTGTGCCAGGCTCCCATGCTGCCTATTGTGCCAGGCTCCAATGCTGCCAATTGTGCCAGGCTCCCATGCTGCCTATTGTGCCACTCTCCCATGCTGCCTAGCTATAAAATGGTTATATAGATAGATATTTACTTTCAGGTTGGGATGTCTGAAAATATAATCTACTTACTAGATTTCTGAAGATAAACGTGAATGATAGGAGTAGAATGAAATGTGTTGGATAATGAAAATCTATCTAACCATTTTTAAGTTCTACATTTTAAAGTTTTAAGTGAAGTCATTTGAACATAATTTTCTTACCGAGTATAGTCAAAGTATTCTTTGTGTTGGTTACGATAAAAAACGGAAAACTTAAGCATGCGTCCTGCAATTGCTTCGGCTTTCTCCATCAGCTGTGTTAGGTGCACTTTTGAATAATCTGTAAAAATAAACAAAACAATAAAATTCTCATTAAAGTAATGTCAAAAGTTGATATGAAGTATGATTTTTAAATATACTTGAATGTCAGTGAGATTGAGAAACTCTTTGTTTTTGATATATACAATTTAAGCTTGCATGTCATAAAAGTATTTAAAGGGACAGTCAATTCAAAATTAAACTTTCATAATTTAGATAGAACACACAATTTAAAAAAAACTTTCCAATTCACTTCCATTATCTTAATATGCACAATCTTTTAATGTACACATTTTCTGAAGCACCAGCTCCTACTGAGCATGTGCAAGATTCACAGGATCTACATATATACATTTTGTGATTGGCTGATGGCTGTCACGTGATGCATTTGGAAGAAAAATGGAACAAACTGACATTTGTCAGGAAAAAAAAGCTACTACTCATTTGAAATTAAAACTAAGTGCATTTGCATTTTCTTTTTAGTATGTATGTATTGATTATGATATTCTGATGTGTTAAGTGTTCATTTAAGATGGTCACTAAGTAAGTTGTTTTCAAAGCCTACTTCATTTTTAGATGATCAAAATACAAATTAGGCATTTAATGTAAGGTGTTATCTAAAGTTTAAAGGGACAGGAAATCCATTTTTTCCATGATTCAAAGAGAGAATACAATTGTAAACAACTTTCTAATTTACTTCTATTACAAATGTTCCTTTATTCTCTTGGTATCTTTTTTTGAAAGGTAGGGATATAAGCTCAGGAGTGTGCACGTGTTTGGAGCACTATATTGCAGCAGTTTTGCAAAAATGTTGTCCATTTGCAAGAGCACTAGATGGCAGCAGTATTTCCTGCCATGTAGTGCTCCAGATAGGAACGAGGCAAAATTGATAATAGAAGTAAATTGGAAACTTTTTTAAAATTGTATTCTCTGTCTGAATCACAAAAGTAAATTCTGAGATTCATATCTCCTAGAATTCTGTTATTGACTCCCTATTACACTTATAGCAAATACATCTAATGATCACTGCACTAACTAACTTGCTCTAAAGGAAAAGTAAAGTCAAATTGGGAGATGGTTGGTAATTGGTGGCTGCACATGCATGCCTCTTGTCATTGGCTCACACAATGTGTTCAGCTAGATTCTAGTAAGGCTGTGCTGCTTCTGAGCCTACCTAGGTTTACTCTTCAGCAAAGAATAACAAGAGCAAATTTGGCAATATACAGTGCCCTCCACTAATATTGACATGCTTGGTAAATATGAGCAAATAAGACTGAAATATTTCCTTTATTGTGGAACCTTTTGATCTTTTGTTCAAAAAATACACAAAATACTCTGCTCTCATGGATATCAAACAATTGCAAACACAACACAGGTTTCTCAAAAAAAACTTTGTTAAATATATGCATGGCACAATATGAATTCATATAAGAAAAATATATTTGAATTATATTCCCATTGATATTTTACATTTTTTAGTACACTTGGGTGACTAAGAACAGGAAATTTTTCAACCATGACTTCCTGTTTCACAGGGGTATAAATATGAGGTAACACATAGGCCAACTTCCCTTAGTCTTTCATCACAATGAGTAAGACCCACGAATATAGCTGTGAGGTGCGGGAAAAGGTTATTGAGCTTCACAAAATGAGAAGTGGCTATAAGAAAATAGCAAAAGTGTTGAAAATGCTAATTTCCACCATCAGGGCAATACTTAAAGGGACACTGAACCCAATTTTTTTCTTTCATTATTCAGATAGAGCATGCAATTTTAAGCAACTTTCTAATTTACTCCTATTATCAAATTATCTTCATTCACTTGGTATCTTTATTTGAAATGCAAGAATGTAAGTTTAGATGCCGGCCCATTTTTGGTGAACAACCTGGGTTGTCCTTGCTGATTGGTGGATAAATTCATCCACTAATAAACAAGTGCTGTTCAGTGTCGGAACCAAAAAATAGCTTAAATGCCTTCTTTTTCAAATATAGATAGCAAGAAAACGAAGAAAACAAGTAAATTAGAAAGTTGCTTAAAATTGCATGCTCTATCTGAATCACGAAAGAAAAAATTTGGGTTTAGTGTCCCTTTAAGAACTTCTAGTCAACTGGAAATGTTATGAATCAACCTGGAAGAGGACCTGTGTCTATATTGTCTCAAAATATCTCCATGGATCACAGCTGTAGAATTGAAGAAGTAAGTCGTGTCTTGGGGTCAGAAAGTTTCCAAAACTATAATCCAACATCACTTATATCACCACAAGTTGATTGGAAGGGTTCCAAGAAAATAGCCTCTACTCTCATCCAAAAACAAACTCTAGATTCTTCAATTTGCCAGACACTACTGGAACTTCAAATGGGATTGGGTTTTATGGTTAGAGTAAATCAAAATAGAACTTTTTGGCAATAAACTAGAGGTGGATTTGGCACACACAGAGAGGTAGCCATATGGAAAAGTACCTCATGCCCACGATTAAATATGGTGATGGTTGTTAAATGTGTTGAGGCTGTTTTTCTGCCAGAGGACCTGGACATTTTGTTAGGATACATGGCATCATGGACTCAAATATCAAATATCAACAGATATTAAATGAACACCTGACTGCCTCCTCCAGAAAGCTTAAAATGGGCCGTGGATGGATCTTCCAGCAGGACAATGATCCAAAACATACATAAAAATCAACACAGAAATGGTTTAGTTACCATAAAATCAAGGTCATGCCATGGCCATCCCAGGCCCCTGACTTGAACCCCATACAAAACCTTGAAATATGTATATAGGGGGGCGCTTTTGATATACCGCAAGCAGATGTATGTGCTATATAGCTAGATAAAAAGTATGTCAAAATATATAACAGTAATGTATCTTTAACTAGATACTACTAAGAAACTGGATATCACGTATATCACCACATATACCAGAAATGGTGTGTCTTTATCTAGGTACCTTTAAAGAAGACCAATACAGCTATACAGAATAAATACAAAATATAACAAATTCAGCTATATATAATAAATACTGTAATATTCAAAATATCTCAATAGATATAGCAATGATAATGCCCCATAGAAAATGGTGATGTCACCAGTAGGTAGTTGTTGGTGCAGGTCAAGGCAGCTGTCTGTATAAGGATCAAGGCCACAATCCAAGATCAATGATCTGTAGACATAAAAAGACAGAAGCGCCACATGGCCCAATATTGTTTGATACAATAACGAAATGATATGTGATAGATACACTCACATTTGTTTAGGCACCCCTAGTGGTGCAGAAGTGGCAAGCTGGAATCAAAATCAGTCACGCAGCAGACTGACCTCCGGTAGGTGTTCAGTAATCTGTAGGTAATGTAGGCAAAAAAAACAAGAGTGCCAATATGGCCTAGTATTGTTTGGACAAGAGAGGTAAAGTGTGGTAAAATAACACTCACATTTAGTAGAGCACCTTCCTTGGTGCACTAGAGGCGAACTGGGATCAAACAATCACCCAGTAGACTAATATCCGGCAAACAGGAACTCCCAGCAATTTAGGATAGGGTGGTAGTTAGGATAAAAAGATGTACGTCAGCAAGTGGTAAGTATAAAAAACTTACTTTATTAAAGATTTTATATCCATTTTAATAAAGTACGTTTTTTATACTTACCACTTGCTGCCGTACATCTTTTTATCCTAACTACCACCCTATCCTGAATTGTTGGGAGTTCCTGTTTGCCGGATATCAGTCTACTGGGTGATTGTTTGATCCCAGTTCGCTTCTTGTGTACCAAGGGAGGTGCTCTACTAAATGTGAGTGTTATTTTACCACACTTTACCTCTCTTGTCTAAACAAAACTAGGCCATATTGGCACTCTTGTTTTTTTTGTCTACATCACCTACAGATTACTGAACACCTACCGGAGGTCAGTCTGCTGGGTGACTGATTTTGATCCCAGCTTGCCACTTCTGCACCACTAGGGGTGCCTAAACAAATGTGAGTGTATCTATCACATATCATTTCGTTATTGTATCAAACAATATTGGGCCATGTGACGCTTCTGTCTTTATGTTGCCATATAAAACCTGTTAGGTTAACTGAAGAGGAGAGTCCCCCAGCGTCAACCTAAAAATTTGAAGAATCTGGAGAGATTCTGTATGGAGGAATGGTCTCAGATCCCTTGCCATGTATTTTCCAACCTCATCAGGCATTATAGGAGATTACTCAGAGCTGTTATCTTGGCAAATAATTGTGCCACACATATATTTAATAAAGATATATATTTTTTGGATAAACCTGCATTGTGTTTTCAATTGTTTGATATCCATGAGAGCAGAGTATTTTTGTAGACTTTTTGAACAAAAGATCAAAAGGTTAAACAATAAAGACAATTCTCACAGCCTTTTTTTGCTCATATTTACCAAGGGTTTCAATATTAGTGAAGGGGACTGTAAATTAATTCAAATGTTGTTTAGAATTCTGTGAATCATGAAGGTTACATTTTGACTGTATGTCTGTTTAATAAATGTTAAACTAGAATATCTGCTGTTGCAATAATTAAGAAAATAAACACAAATCTAAGTTTGTCTAAATGTGCTATCACTAGCAGCTTGGTCATGCGACTGTCGCTGCTTATTGGCTCACCGGCTGTGTCCACATTTAACTATGTGTTTAACCCATTTGTGCAGATTTAACACATAAGGGCCCAATGATATAAAGCTTGCCATAATAGCGCTATGCTGTAAGGTATCTGCATCACAAATTGAAAATGCATGTGATTTGTTCTAAAGGGATCAAATCATTGCTTGAAGGAAGTCTTGCAAAAAAAGCCTTTTGCTGTGTGATGCGAGGGTTCTCTACCATTAGCGTTAAATACTACAGCTTGGGAATGTGCAGCAAGGGTTAGTGTAAGTTATCTATTTGGACAGTGTGTAATGAGAATAACAATTTTCATGTGTAAAATTAAAGGGACAGGAAACCCCAAATGTAATTCATGATTCAGATAGAAAATACAATTTTAAACTACTTTCAAATTAATTTGTATTATCACATATGCTTCATTCTCTTGTTATCCTTTGTCTAAGGAACAGCATTTCACTACTGGCAGCTAGCTGAACACATCTAGTTCAAGAGATAAATGTACGTAGGCACCAATAACCAGCTAGTGTAGGATATGTGGGTATTTATTACGTGATTTTAAGTGTCTTAAAATGACATGCTCTATCTGATTCTTGCAAATTTAATTTTGATTTTCCTATCCCCTTAACTTTTTTAGGTTCAAACAATAGTTACAGTTGTAAATTAATAATACATCTATCTGATATGGTGCATTATGGGTACACTGTGCATAAACGTATGGTGTGTTATTTATATGCAATATATACAGTAAAATGGTTTAGTTTGTATTATAACTAACTATATTTATTGTAAAAACTTGTTATTTCATTTAGCGTGTTTATTGTTTAGAAACAATATTAACAGTACATGATATTACAAATACAAACAGAAAAAGACGCACTTTCAGGAACAAATATAATAGCACAAAAAATTGTTTACTGTTCCTTTAAATAGTAAATACAGAATTTATGCTGTGATTGAAAACAATATAATACATGACCTTTCTAGGAACTATAAATACTATAATATGGATTTAAAGTGTACACCAAAATTGTTATTGTATAAAAAGATAGATAACGCCTTTACTATCCATAACCCAGCTGTGCACAACCAACATTGTTATAACCTTTAAACCTCTAAATGTCTGTCTGTTTCTAATCCTCTGCAGGCCGCCTCTTATCTTATGCATTTTTATAGCTTTTCACAGCCAGACACTGCTAGTTCATGTGTGTATAGATAACATTGTGCTCACTCCCGTGGAGTTATTCATGAATCGGCACTAATTGTCTACAATACAAGTCTTTAAATAACTCTGATCTGCAAAGGCTTAGACACAAGGTAATCACAGAGGTAAAAAGTATATTAATATAACAGTGTTGGTTGTGCAAAATTAAAAATTGGGAAATAAAGGGATTATCTTTTTAAACAATAAAACTGCCCCTTTAAAACAAAGAAGGAAAAGCAATGTAATTAAATAACTGCACATCTAAAATGGTTTTTTTTTATGATAGCAGCAGTTCTTTGTGAAAGATAAATAGTAAATTTGACTTGACAAACAACTAAAGATTTTAATGCAGTTGTAATAACCAGTTCTGAAGGAAGATCAGTTTTCATGCAACTCAAGTGGCTTTGGAAAAAAAAACGTTAATCTTTCAGTTAGGCTATAATTTTATAATATCAAAAGCTATCAAATATTAAATGTATTCTGTCAAGCTCTCTAGATAATGCTTGTTATATTTTCTTATTCTGGCTGCTTAAAATGGAAATTACTTTTTTTCAAACACAAATTTAAGAGAACATCTTTAATTTGGTACAAAATATTGTTGCTTGATAAATAAGTTATTTTAAATTTAAAAAAAAATTAATTTTAATCTGAACAAATTCAGCCTTGGACATTTTTATTTTCTCCTCTGCAAAATCATTGGAGATTTAGTGTTGGCAATACCAGAACTAACCTACTCAATGGCACGAGAACCTATCTCATTGTTTAAACTCAGCACATAATCCATCTTTAAAGATGAATTTGCTGAAAGCATTCCAATCCCGTGATCTTGCAGAATGATAAACAACCTACTCATACTTGACAACTAGATATTGTCAGTTCCAAGGTGTAAAGTCCAGCATCTGCATCCCAATGAATTATTGTAACCACCCAATTGTCCTGAATCTTGTGTGATTGTCATAGGTTGGAGGGTGTGCTAGCTGTCCTCCTGCAGTTCCTACTGGCAAACATGCCGGTTTCTAGGGACTGCCCTGCTTTGCCCACTGCATGCCCAACTCCGTCTAACCCTACCCAATACAAAACCCCACTGCCCATGATACAGCTGCGGCCCTATGCCTCCTGCTGTAGCTCCGCCCACCAAACACATGCAAACCACTGCTCACCTTCCTATTCCTTAAAGCCTAAGGAAAATGTTGGAAGGTATGGTCTTCCCAGTATGAGGAGGGAAATAAATGGAGAAAAATGGGGTTTAAATAAGCAAAGTAGGGACAAGTAGGAGAAAACGAACACCTACTTTCTAGTAACAGTCACCCAGCTGGACATGTAGCTGAGTAGCCATCTTTATTACTGTCCACAATTTTATTTTTTTTTAAAGAATTTTTATTGAAGTTTCAGAAAGAACAGAGAATACAGAATACAACAACATTTGCCCAATCATAGAATTAATATTAGAATACAACACAAGAATTGTGACATCTATCATATCTGTTAGGTCAGTAGAGGCGTAACTGAGCTATATATCAAGGTAAGTCATAAAATTTTTAGGGCTCACAGGGATAAACATAATCATAGCAATACAATAAGGCTAGCCCTAACATGTAAAAACCTATGTTGTATCTAGGAAAGTGTCCAAAATATAACTGGGCAAACTGGAATGAAACTTCATTTTATATTTTAATAATTGTAATCTGATCTCCACATCACCAGGATGAATACAGTGGGGAGTTCTGCGATGATGTGGGGAGTTAACTTTGAAAGTGACCATAGAGAGGTCATGGAACACTGGAAAGAAGAGGGATTACAGTGGGCAAAAGCCACTCGAGTTGTGGGAGAGGGGGGGGAGGAAAAAGTAGGGGGGGTGGACCCTACTTTGGCAAGGTTGCAGTATGGGTTTATTTATAAGTCTATGTGTGCCCTATATGTACAGGACTATGGCTAAGATAGGGAACTATGAGAGGCATCTTATGTATTATGTGTATCTATGGTGCAAGGGTATAGCGATTCTGGTTGTGTAGCCTCTGTGATCAAATACAGGGGTAATATTATGTTGGCTCATGGAACTAGGAATGGTGGAGGGTTGGGCTTAGTGAATACAGACTATTAATAATACGCTTTATGCGGGGAGCAGGTTTTCAGTGTTTTTAGCTGTGACTGATTAGTGAATCAGTTATTATACCAGGTATAATTTAGCGCCCAATTCCTAGAAGGGTATGTAGAGCTAAAGTAGGGATTATCTAATAGAATATTAACTACTATCTCAAGACTAAGTCTGTATGCATGTGATGGCTATATCCGGGTTATAGGAGTTTATAAGGGCTGAATTGTATAATTGTAGGAGGCTATGATTACCACTTGCTTCAAAAGATGTAGGGGTATTCTCTGGAGGGAGCCAGGCCACTCACATATAACCATGTTCCAGTGCATGTGACCGAGGGATAAAACAATGAGTTAGCTGTCTCAATAGATATGTACTGTACTAGATACATAGATTAAATATAGAAACTCCCTTAGGGCATATTATAAACCTGCAGCCTGTGAGAACAGAGAACTATACAGTAAATATTAGAAGTGACACAAAAGAGCACCATTAGTAATCAAGATATAACAGTATGAGCTGTGGAATATACAATAGACCTAGCTGTCCCATTAAAACATGCCAGAAGCACCAGGCTAAGGGGACTAAGCTCCAGAATATTCTAAATTATGTCATAGATGATAGAAATAGAGTGTGCTAACAATGCATATATTAAACAAATGTGAACCCGGTTAACAGTAATATTAGCTTAAAGACCTATGTGTCCATGGGATTATTCATAAACATATGTCAGACCTAGGTAATAGTTGCTGGGTAATTTAATAATGTTGCATGCTCGTGTCTGATTTGTATCTCAGAATTAGGCCTTATATAGCGTTTAATCAAAGTGAGTAACTGAGATCTTTGATGTGGAAAGTTTCTAACAGAAAAACAGCCGTGGTCAAAATAAAGGTCCTAAACTGTCCGGGTGGACATTTGCATCCGACCTATTAGTCTTCATAAACGTCCCTTAAGGCCAGCGAGTCTCTATAAAGTCTGTGGCTGCTGTAGTCGGCCATAACGATAAGTATGTATGTTCTAATATAATGCAGCCGGGGTACGTGCACATAGATCACACACATCGTGCGAGATATCACCAGGCAGGCTGTGACACAGAACAGAAGGGGGCTCAACTCACGAATCTAAAGATGCGCTCCAGGCCATGGTGAACCTCGGCGAAAACCATCTCTTAGCCCA
The DNA here is from genome assembly GCF_027579735.1 of Bombina bombina. Lineage (NCBI taxonomy): Eukaryota > Metazoa > Chordata > Amphibia > Anura > Bombinatoridae > Bombina > Bombina bombina. The sequence goes on along the minus strand of NC_069507.1, from coordinate 85,729,523 downwards.
CTCCTGTGGCCGGTGCTGCTCCCGACTTTAACATCTGCCCTGGGGTGGAGTAGACATGTGACCAGACAAGACGGCTTCTCTCGGTATCACCGAGACCTAAGGCTAGGAAAGCGGAAGCATTCACCCATCCGGGAAGCGGAGAGCTCAAGATAGGACCACAGATCAGCTTACCCGGTATAGCTCTCATGCGATCCTCCAGGTAGGTGTGCATAGCAAGTCCCGAGTCGGGCAGTGTCAGGCTGTGGCAATATCTCTCCTCACTCCGATCAGGAAGACTCTTATCTGTCCTTTCTGGGACTTTAGCTGCTTTCCGTGGGGCAGTGAGATCTGAAGTGTGTGAGAGCTGCATATCAATAGCCGCAGAGGTTCCTAATGCTTCAACGCCATCTTGTCTGCCGTATGTAGTGGGGAACAGGTCAGAAAGTTGCTTAAGCAATAAGCTCATATCCAAAAAATGATTTTCCAGGATCACATTGACCCGATCCTCAAACCACTTCAGCGCGGCATCAAGTGTCATTTGGTTGTTTTTAAGGAAGGGACCCTCCATAAGTGTTAGGAAGATGATACCTTCACTAGATCATTAGGATATTTAGGCCTCAGACCACCATGTCATTGGTATAACCCCAAACAGCTACCGATTGTAAATATGTTCTTAGCAGAGTTGACAGGCATGATCACTCTCTGTTTCTGCGAAGTTTAAAGATATAGGTTGCCAGAGAATTATGCATTCATCTATCTTAAATTATTTAGAGCAGAGGAGCTCCATGAAAACACGTCTGCTCTCTTAGTTAGATGGCTCCGCCCCCCACAATTTTTTTTAAAACATGGAGCTATCCTAATGGAGTATTTCAGCTTCTAATGATGAGAACCAGAACAAAATTATCTTGTCTTCCCATTTCTATTAAGGATCACTTTCCCTTACTATATGATAAATGGAATTTATAGGTATAAGTATCAACATATTAGAAATCAGTCAAACAAACTTTTATTCAGTCTGTGTGACTTAGCATCCATTCTTTATAAGCCAATTGATCTGGGCAAAGATAAAAAACTGAACTTAGATAAAGAAGACTCCATAAAGAAATTGCCTATAGAGTTTTTTTTAAAGTAGGACATTTTGGCCAATTAAAAAAAAAAATGCAATTAGTTCCATGTTGTCTTAATTTTCCTTCTCAGCATCTCATATGACTTTAGTCGTCAAAGAACTCTGCAAAGATATTTTCATAAATCATTCTCCAATTAGAGCTTGGCATTCACTGTTGTGAGCAATAGCAATGTCTGATTTCACCAAAACATAGGTCTTTTGAAGGCTTCTAAATACAAGGGTCACACTTTCAACTAAAAAGCAGTCCCTTGGAGAAAACTCCACAATCATTGGAATCCATATATCTATAGAATTCTGCAATCCATCGCAAAAATTTGTGACCATTTCTTTCCTAAAGGAAGTAATTTCTCTGTATCTGGAGTTATTTACCACCAGTAGAGTGATGACTTGATGCAATCTGGAATTGGAACCTTGACAGATATGTTGTTGTGTAAATTCTGATTTTACAAAAAGTATACCTGAACTTGTGCCAACATTGAAAATTTACCAGCAAATTAAAGATGACAATATTCTTGGCTGCAGAAATAATTTGGGCATTCAGAAGACAGACCAAAAACTGGAATAAGCATAAAATATCCCACAAATTGTTAATTTGGTTTGGATAAGGTTATCCAGCCATAAGGAAGATTGACAAATTATTGTCTTCCCAATTAAAATACTGTACTTCTATTAGAAATACTGTCTTCTACTAGAAACCCCGGACAGCCAAAATTAACCTCTACAAGAGGACTACCCAAATATTAAGTGTCTAGAAACAATAAACTGATACCAACATTGTTAACAAATGTATTTAGTACAGTAATTTTTATGTAAAAGAAACAATAGTCTATATAATGGACTTCAATAGGGGGCATCAATCACTGTTAATTAGAGTGTATCTAATGTTTATTTGAACACGACATGGTAAATGATAAAATATGATACTTAACAGCACTAAAAGTTTTATAATGTTTCAAACACGAATTCTGAAATAAAACAAACACAGAAGGTGTCTCATTGTGCAGGTAAATAAATTACTTCTGAGTATTATATTAACCAACAGCCAGAATACTTATTAAAGGAACACTGAACCCAATTTTTTTCTTTTTCGTGATTCATATAGAGCATGACATTTTAAGCAACGTTCTAATGTACTCCTTTTATCACATTTTCTTCATTCTCTTGGTATCTTCATTTGAAATGCAAGAATGTAAGTTTAGATGCCGGCCCATTTTTGGTAAACAACTCAGGTTGTTCTTGCCGATTTGTGGATAAATTTATCCACCTATAAAAAAGTGCTGTCCAGAGTCCTGAGCCAAAAAAAGCTTAGATTCCTTTTTTTTTTCAAATAAAGATAGCAAGAGAACGAAGAAAAATTGTGAGAGGCAGACTAGGCAATCTCAGTGTCCCAGTTTACTTAACCATTGGTTAGAGGATACACATTTCCATCTCTACTTTATCTTCCAATCTCGATTTGATTTGATTTTACGTTTATACATTTATCAATTACATTCTCACTGTGGAGGAGTTCCTGCATATTCTGGAGTCTGCCGGGCAGCTGTGAAGTCCTGGTCTGCTTTGGTTAGCAACCCTTTAGGTGCGCTCCAATTGTGAGTATTCTGATTCATCACCCTACCACTCTTTGGCTTTAGCTGTCCAATGTTTGTTTGCATCTCCCCCATATAGGATTGGAGAGCTTGCTTCAATCAAAAATCCCAGACAAGCCATTGTCAGTTTGCTGCACTACTGAGAAGTTCCAGCCTGCATATTCTGTACCTTGTCATAGATCATCACCTTTCAAGAGGAGCTGACCATTCTTATGACAAAGAGCAGCCTGCATTTGATTAATTTTCATGTGATATATTGTATGGACTTATCCTTGGACATTGAATTGTATTTTAATTTATATTAATATTTGATTCATATTAATTATAACATGAATATCTACTTTTATGAAGAGAGCGCCCCCTAGGGGTGTTCTCAATTGGTGTAATTGTCACTTTTTGGAATTTCCTACATCTATTTTATATATATATATTTTTTTACTATAATTTGTTACATTATGTAATTTGGGTAGGGTTAAAGGGACAGTCAAGTCCCAAAAAAACTTTCATGATTTAAATAAAGAATGTAATTTTAAACAAGTTCCCAATTTACTTTTATCACCAATTTTGCTTTGTTCTCTTGGTATTCTTAGTTGAAAGCTAAACCTAGGAGGTTCATATGCTAATTTCTTAGACTTTGAAGACTGCCTCTAATCTGAATGCATTTTGACCACTAGAAGGCATTATTAGTTCATGTGTTTTATATAGATAACATTGAGTTCATGCATGTGAAGTGACCTAGGAGTGAGCACTGATTGGCTAAAATGCAAGTCTGTCAAAAGAACGAAAATAAAGGGGCAGTCAGCAGATGCTTAGATACAAGGTAATTACAGAGGTAAAATATGTATTATTATTATTATTGTGTTGGTTATGCAAAAATGGGGAATGGGTAATAAAGGGATTATCTTTCTTTTTAAACTACAAAAATGATGGTGTTGACTGTCCCTTTAAGAAAATGCACATAACACATACATATTTTGTTATATGGATACAAAACTGTAAAAGAATAGGCCTGCTTTTACAATGTTATGGCCTCTATAGACCATTAAAACGTACAAATATTATTCTCACCTGCAGTACAGAATTCAATAATTTCACTCCATTCTGAAACCACATAATCGCCATCCATTTGTTTTGATGCAGTCTGGACAGCCACTGTATACTCTGTTCTAGGGCTCAGAAACCAGTGTCCACGAACGGTCATTGGTAATGGAACTGCTTTGGCCACCAACTTCGTGGGGACATCCTAGAATTTCAGAAAATATAAACAACATGAATAAAAAAATATTCTAAGTAACTTTCAGTGGTAAAATAGATTAAATTTGAATCAAAATATTTATATCAGTGTTGTAACTCTAGTTGCCTTGAACCGCAAGCATGTTAAATCCTTTTAGATTCCTTTCATTTTTTACCTCCTACTTCTGAGTCCCATAAAAGTCAGCAGCCACTGATTATTTAGATATGCTTCTCAATGAATGATATTAACAGCCTTTAAAAAATGAACAGAGTCAAAATGAAAGTTTCACACTTCAGATAGTGTGCAATTTTTAACACCTTTCCAATTCACTTGTATCATCAAATTTGCTGTGTTCACTTGGTATCCTTTGATGAAGAGTAACCCTAGGCTCATAGGAGCTCAGGAGCGTGCATGTGTGTGTAGCACTCTATGCAGCAGTGTTTGCAACAATGTATAACACATGCACACAATTCATAGAGGCCGATTTAAGAAGCTGCAACTAAACCCCTCCACCACCTCTGAGGTAGCGGATAACAATCATCCCAATCGGATACGATTGGGATGATTAACACCCCCTCCTAGCGGCCGCGAATGTGCAGTGGGCGGCATTGCACAAGCATTTCACACAAAATGCTTGTGCAATGATAAATGCCAACAACGTATGCTGTCAGTATTTATTGATGTCGGGCGGACATGATTCGCTACAGCAAATCATGGCCGCCCAACAGTTGATAAATCGGGCCCATAAACTCATTTGAGCCTACCTAGGTTTACTCTTTAACAAAGGATATCACGAGAATAAAGCAGGTTTGACAATAGAAGTAAAATGGGAAGTAGTTAAAAATTGCATGCTCTGTCTAAACTAGGGGTTTTCAAACCTCTCCTTAGGCTCCCCCTAACAGGTCAGATTTTCATGATATCTGAATTGGAGCACATGAGGAATAATCAGGTGATTAGTAAACATGGTTATTTACCTGCGCTTATCCAAGGTAATCCTGAAAATCTGGCCTGATAGGGAGGTCTGAGGACAGGTTTGAAACCCCCTGGTCTAAACCATGAAAGTTTAATTTTAACTTTAGTGTCCCTTTAAACCTGCATCTCTCTGTTAATATACAAAAAAACAGTAGTTAATGCATTAAACTAATTGATCATCTATTCCATCTATTAATGTCCCTTTAAAACATAATCATATTGATTTATAAGGGTTGGCTAAATTAGGATTAGACAACAAAACATTGATAGAATCTTAAAATCCTATTTCATATAAAAACAGGATAGAGGCCAAGGCCCCCATTTATAAAGCGACTTAAAGGGACACTGAACCCAAAATGTTTCTTTTGTGATTCAGATAGAGCATGAATTTTTAAGCAACTTTCTAATTTGCTCCTATTATCAAATTTTCTTTATTCTCTTGGTATCTTTATTTGAAATGCAAGAATCTAAGTTTAGCTGCCGGACCATTTTTGGTGAACAACCTGGGTTGTCCTTGCTGATTGGTGGAAAAAATCCATCCACCAATAAAAAAGTGCTGTCCAGACTTCTTAACCCAAAAAAAGCTTAAATGGCTTTTATTTCAAATAAAGATAGCAAGAGAACGAAGAAAAATTGATAATAGGAGTAAATTAGAAAGTTGCTTAAAATTGCATGCTCTATCTGAATCACAAAAGAAAAAAATTGGGTTCAGTGTCCCTTTAAGAAGCTTCAGGGCAGTTTCAGTTGAGTTAAAAGGACAGTCAAATCAAAATTAAACTTTCATGATTCAGATAGGGCGTGCAATTTTAAACAACTTTCCAATTTACTTTTATCATCAAATTTGCTTTGTTCCCTTGGTGGTATTTTTGAAAAGCTAAACCTAGGCAGGCTCAAACTGATTTCTAAAACCGTTGAAAACCCGCCTCTTAGCTCAGATCATTTTGACATTTTTTCACAGTTAGACAGCACTAGTTCATGTGTGTCATATAGATAACATTGTACTCACTCCCGTGGAGTTATTTAGGAGTCTGTACTGATTGGCTACACTGCATGTCTGTTAAAAGCACATAGATAAGGGGCAGTCTGCAGAGGCATAGATACAAGGTAATCACAGAGCTAAAAAGTATATTAATATAACTGTGTTGGTTATACAAAACTGGGGAATGGGTAATAAAGGGATTATCTATCTTTTTAAACAATAACAATTCTGGTGTAGACTGTCCCTTTAAGAAGTAGGGGTTCTACAGAATGACTGACAAGCCTGATGCTTAGGCGGAGGCCGCTCATTGAGAACCTTGTCCACACACAGCTTCATAAATGGGGGCCAAAGTGTCAACATATATGAAAAGATTTGGTAAAGCTGTTTATTTTGAAGCTAACAGGAAGTGGAGGTTTATGCAAAAGTAGGCCTTAAAGGGATATGAAACTCAAACATTTGCTTTTGTGATTCAGATATAGCATTCAATTTAAAAGACATTTCCAATTTACTTCTATTATCAAATTTGCTTTGTTCCCATGATATTCTTTGTTGAAGAGATACCTATCTAGGTGTCTGGAGCACTACATGACAGGAAATAGTGCTGCCATATAGTGCTCTGGCAAATAAATAACATTCTTGCAAAATTTGCTGCGATACACGTGCATGAGATACCAAGAGAACGAAGAAAATCTGTTAAAAGAAGTAAATTAAAAAGTTATTTAAAATTGAAAGCTCTATCTGAATTATGAAAGAAAAAATGTAGGTTTCATTTCTCTTTAAGGAAAAAAAATACTTTAATATATTTTAAAGTGCTCCCTCTTCGGTCAAAATAAAATAAAATATATAACTGCCCCTTTAATTGGGTACATTTTCTAAAAAGAATAGAATAGAATCATTTACTCGTCAAGTATAAAAAAAGAAAATATACATGGGGTTAAACACATAGTAAAAGCACAGCTGAGGACATGCAGAGTGCTGCTGGTCCCGAGCAAACCACCGCTGATCCAATCAGCAACGCTCGCCGCACGACTGAGTTCTGTAACTAGTGCTGCTGATTGGATCAGCAGCACTTTCCGCTCTAGACCATTATAACACATTGATTAATCTAAAAATGCAGTTAGCTCTTTAGAAGTTATAAATGTATTTCCCTTAAATAAGAGAACATTATTAGCAGAATTCAGTAGCTTCCCTCTAGATGAATAAAATCATAACAATAACAGGGTGATTCAGCTAAACCAGATGGAGGTGGTTGCACATCTGTCAAAGGAAGATAATTCCTATGTGTGTTACAAATCTAAGCAGTATGTTAATCCTCTACAGTACTGCATTGATTTTACGGAATTATCTGTTAATTTACTTCCAAAAGGAAATATATTCAGCTTACTTATAGGCAGCAATTTTAAACTTGGACAAAAAAGCAAACATATTATAAAACTGTTAGCAAATGCAATTATATGTGGTAAAACGACTGTCGTATATATTATTATTTAGATAATCTTGGTTTACCTGTTTTGTGTGAAATTAGTTTTTGTAGAAAATAAATGTATGCAAATACATACAAATGTGTCCTAAACAGACCCTTAGGGGAATATTTATCAAAGGTCTGGCAATATGCTCTCCGTATTCAGCATTGCACCAGCAGCTCTTGTCAGCTGCTGGTGCAACGCCGCCCCCTGCAGATTTGCGGCCAATTGGCTGCCAGCAGGGAGGTGTCAATCAACCCGATCATACTCGATCGGGTTGATTTTCGGCGATGTCTGCCTGTGCTAACCTGAAGTACACAAAAAAGTCGAAAAGATAGAATATCACAATTAACATATTCCCCCAAAGAAGTCAATGGAGCAAAAAAGTGGAAAAACACCCCGATTGCATATAATTTCAAGTGCGCTAACCCGACAGGAAAATATGAATATTTCATATTCCAATGTTCACAGTATATATATATATATATATATATATATATATATATATATATATATATATATATATATATATATATATATATATATATATATATATATATAGATAGATATATAGATATATATATAAGATATATATATAGATGATTATATATTAGTATAGATATATACAGATATATATAAGAATATCTGTAATATAACATATTCCCCTATGTGCAGAACATTGGAATGTGAAATATTTACAGTAAATACAGAGTATAACACTTTATTAAATATGAATATTGCATAAATATTTGTTTTCATGTTTTTATCTTCTTGACTACAAAGGGCTCCAATGCACTTATATATATGTGTATCTATGTATAAATATGTGTTTATATGTTTATATATGTCTGTAAATACATATAAACACATATAAATACACATATACACATATAAATACACATATACACATATAAATACATATATACACATATAAATACATATATACACATATAAATACACATATACACATATAAATACATATATACACACATATAAATACATATATACACATATAAATACACATATACACATATAAATACATATATACACATATAAATACATATATACACATATAAATACATATATACACATATAAATACACATATACACATATAAATACATATATACACACATATAAATACATATATACACATATAAATACACATATACACATATAAATACATATATACACATATAAATACACATATACACATATAAATACATATATACACATATAAATACATATATACACATTGAAAGATTATATTATACATCTAATCTGTTATATTACTAATGTGTGTGTATGTACAGATTACGTGATAAAGACTATGTTTTTTGTATTTAGTATTGCAATTATGCCATTCATAATTTATAATTTTTTAATTTATTTAATTTTTGATACTACCAAAGACTATGTAGTTACACTCAGAATGATGTGCACATATCCACAGAGGATTAAACTAAAAATGAAGCAAACTCTAAGTTTTAAACTCATTTTTAGTTTAAAACTTAGAGTTTGCTTCATTTTTAGTTTAATCCTCTGTGGAGATGTGCACATCATTCTGAGTGTAACTACATAGTCTTTGGTAGTATCAAAAATTAAATAAATTAAAAAATTAAAAAATTATAAATTATGAATGGCGTAATTGCAATACTAAATACAAAAAACATAGTCTTTATCACGTAATCTGTACATACACACACATTAGTAATATAACAGATTAGATGTATAATATAATCTTTCAATGTATCGAATGTAAGTATGCAAGCATGAGTGTTTAAATATAAATGTATCCTTGTATATAACCCCTTGCTGTACTGAGCTATAAAAAAGCAAAATGTTGCTACAAAGTATCAAAGCCGTTTTGAATGACAGATCTCTCTACCAATGACATTCATTACCAGTGCGGCCAAATTCCTATAAATCAGCACAGCCACTGACGTGACGTCAGCACCCGGAAGAAGCTCCATGCTGCTGTATTGAAAGGAGTGAAACGAGCTTTAAGACTCGTCGGTTTGCAGCACTTCGTCAGAGGACCCTTTGCCTGACTGTGGTCTACCCCTTGTCTCATCTGGAAATACTCAGTGGCTCAGGAGCTACAATTCAGGGTAGAGCAACCGCGTGAAAAAGACAGGTATTCTCATGAACTGTTATCTATTTGCACTTTACACATGCCTGTGAAAAAGACGCGGCGAGGGTAAGCTCCCCTTGACTCCTGATGTCCTCACGCTACTATGTACATTTAGACACGAAGGGGTAAGACTGTATCCACTTGGTCCGTGCATCTTTAAGGACACGCACTATACTTTGGATTACAATTATATATTACCTATACATGCAAAGTGATGAACATTTGCCTATTTTTGTATACTGGTGCACCAGTCCCCTGCACGGCCAATTCGACATTTTTATGCATCTTCTATATCCCTGTATGTATGTGATTGTATGTTTGGATGTATGCACTTATTTAGTGTAACTTTATTAAATCTATTTGTATTTCAAGAATTCGCCCTAGTCTCTTATTTATTTCATACAGTTGTGCTCTCTTTTGCCTAGACTTTTAGTTACCTGTATTTTAGGTTTCTACTCTCCTTTTTACGTTGTTAGATATTCACTTTTCTAGGATGCACCTGTATTTTTTATTGACTAATTAAGAGTGCTACTCACCCTGTTTTTCTTGTGTCTATATGTATTTATATGTTATTTTTTTATTATTTTTTTTAAAAACGTTTTTATTGAAAATTTCACAATAACAGAGGCATAAAAGAAATTGACATCAAAAGTTGCATCAATATATGGTAGACAATGTATAACAATCTTAGTAACAATTCGCATTTTAAGTATTATCCATAAGCAGGTCTGTTATGACAGTAAAGAGTAATCATTAGAACTACTGTCCTTGCTACTTGGTATATATAAGTCAATTGTTGGAAGATACAAAAATATATTATTATTGAACAATACTTTATATGTTATTTTTAAAGTGTTTTGTGATACTTTTTTTGTTTTGCAAAACAGTTAAAGGGACTGTAAACCTTGAACGTTTTTAACATTAAACTTAAAATATATATTTTGTTATAATTTGCAGTCCTACCATGCATAGCAAAAGCGCAGTGGAAGCGTTTAAAAATCCGATACTTACCCAAAAACGCATCTTCTTCTGTCCGCCTACGAATTACATTTTTTTTTCAATACTTACCGTCATTGCCCCTGCAGCCAACAGCCGAGTGAACGTCCATCTTCTCAAAGTTTGACAGCACGCATTCCCTATCCACTTGCGCATGCATATTAAACTCAGTCTTAAAGGGACATGAAACCCAATTTTTTTATTGCATGAATTAGAAAGAGCATACAATTATAAACAACTTTCTAATTTACTTCTATTATCTAATTTGCTTCATTCTCTTGATATGCTTTGCTGAAAAGCATATCTAGATATGCTTAGTAGCTGCTGATTGGTAGCTGCACATAGATGCCTCCTGTGATTGGCTCACCATGTGCATTGCTATTTCTTAATTAAAGGATATCTAAAGAATTAAGCAAATTAGATAATAGAAGTAAATTGGAATGTTGTTTAAAAATGTATTCTCTACCTTAATCATGAAATATTTTTTTGGGTATAGTGTCCTTTCTCTTGTTAAGTGTATCCAGTCCACGGATCATCCATTACTTATGGGATATTAACTCCTCCCCAACAGGAAGTGCAAGAGGATTCACCCAGCAGAGCTGCTATATAGCTCCTCCCCTAACTGCCATTACCAGTCATTCTCTTGCACCCAACGAATAGATAGGATGTGTGAGAGGACTGTGGTGATTATACTTAGTTTCATACCTTCAATCAAAAGTTTGTTATTTTATAATAGCACCGGAGTGTGTTATTCCTTCTCTGGTAGAATTTGAAGAAGAATCTACCTGAGTTTTTCTATGATTTTAGCCGGAGTAGTTAAGATCATATTGCTGTTTCTCGGCCATCTGAGGAGAGGTAAACTTCAGATCAGGGGACAGCGGGCAGATTAATCTGCAAAGAGGTATGTAGCAGCTTATTATTTTCTGACAATGGAATTGATGAGAAAATTCTGCCATACCGATATAATGTAAACTCAGCCTTAAATGCAGTAGCAGCAACTGGTATCAGGCTGTCATGTATGTATATTTTACACTTCAGTATTCTGGGGAATGGCACTTCACTGGAATTATACTGTATGCATAAAACTTTAGCCTAATTTGCAGGGACTAGCAACAGGCTTTTTAATAACACTCAATTTAATTTATGACAGTTTACTGATCTCTCTCACTGTTATGTGTGAGGGGGAGGGACCTTTTTTGGTGCTTTTGCTACGCATCAAAAAATTCAGTCAGAAGTTTATTGTCTTCCCTGCATGATCCGGTTCATCTCTACAGAACTCAGGGGTCTTCAAAACTTGTTTTGAGGGAGGTAATCACTCACAGCAGAGCTGTGAGATTGTAGTTGACTGTGATAAAAAAACGTTTATTTCTGTATTTTTTTTTTTTTCTGCTATCAGGGTTAGTTATCCTTTGCTAATGGGAGCAATCCTTTGCTAAAATTGTGTTTTTTACAAAGATTTGATGCTATAACTTTTCAGTTTATTAATTTTCAACTGTCATAACTTTTTCTGTGCTTCTTATAGGCACAGTACGTTTTCATATTATAGTAAATTACTTGAAAAGTATTTTCAAGTTGCTAGTTTATTTGCTAGTGTGTTAAACATGTCTGATTCAGAGGAAGATATCTGTGCTATATGTGCTAAAGCCAAAGTGGAGCCCAATAGAAATTTATGTACTAACTGTATTGATGCTACTTTAAATAAAAGTCAATCTGTACAAATTGAACATATTTCACCAAACAACGAGGGGAGAGTTATGCCGACTAACTCGCCTCACGTGTCAGTACCTGCATCTCCCGCTCGGGAGGTGCGTGATATTGTAGCGCCGAGTACATCTGGGCGGCCATTACAAATCACATTACAGGATATGGCTACTGTTATGACTGAAGTTTTGGCTAAATTACCAGAACTAAGAGGTAAGCGTGATCACTCTGGGGTGAGAACAGAGTGCGCTGATAATATTAGGGCCATGTCAGACACTGCGTCACAATTTGCAGAACATGAGGACGGAGAGCTTCATTCTGCGGGTGACGGTTCTGATCCAAACAAACTGGATTCAGATATTTCAAATTTTAAATTTAAGCTGGAAAACCTCTGTGTATTACTAGGGGAGGTGTTAGCGGCTCTGAATGATTGTAACACAGTTGCAATACCAGAGAAAATGTGTAGGTTGGATAAATATTTTGCGGTACCGGCGAGTACTGACGTTTTTCCTATACCTAAGAGACTTACTGAAATTGTTACTAAGGAGTGGGATAGACCCGGTGTGCCGTTCTCACCCCCTCCGATATTTAGAAAGATGTTTCCAATAGACGCCACTACACCGGACTTATGGCAAACGGTCCCTAAGGTGGAGGGAGCAGTTTCTACTTTAGCTAAGCGTACCACTATCCCGGTGGAGGATAGCTGTGCCTTTTCAGATCCAATGGATAAAAAGTTAGAGGGTTACCTTAAGAAAATGTTTGTTCAACAAGGTTTTATATTGCAACCTCTTGCATGCATTGCGCCTGTCACGGCTGCAGCAGCATTTTGGTTTGAGTCTCTGGAAGAGACACTTGAATCAGCTCCATTAGATGAGATTACACACAAGCTTAAAGCCCTTAAGTTAGCTAACTCATTTATTTCAGATGCCGTAGTACATTTAACTAAACTAACGGCTAAGAATTCCGGATTCGCCATTCAGGCACTCAGAGCACTGTGGCTAAAATCCTGGTCAGCTGACGTTACTTCTAAATCTAAATTGCTTAATATACCTTTCAAAGGGCAGACCTTATTCGGGCCCGGGTTGAAAGAAATTATCGCTGACATTACAGGAGGTAAAGGCCATGCCCTTCCTCAAGACAGAGCCAAACATAAGGCTAGACAGTCTAACTTTCGTAATTTCAAAGCAGGAGCAGCATCAACTTCCTCTGCACCAAAACAAGAAGGAGCTGTTGCTCGCTACAGACAAGGCTGGAGACCTAACCAGTCCTGGAACAAGGGCAAGCAGGCCAGGAAACCTGCTGCTGCCCCTAAGACATCATGAATCGAGGGCCCCCGATCCGGGAACGGATCTAGTGGGGGGCAGACTTTCTCTCTTCGCCCAGGCTTGGGCAAGAGATGTCCAGGATCCCTGGGCGTTAGAGATCATATCTCAGGGATACCTTCTAGACTTCAAATTCTCTCTCCCAAGAGGGAGATTTCATCTGTCAAGGTTGTCAACAAACCAAATAAAGAAAGAGGCGTTTCTACGCTGCGTACAAGATCTTTTATTAATGGGAGTGATCCATCCGGTTCCGCGGTCGGAACAAGGACAAGGGTTTTACTCAAATCTGTTTGTGGTTCCCAAAAAAGAGGGAACTTTCAGGCCAATCTTGGATTTAAAGATCCTAAACAAATTCCTAAGAGTTCCATCGTTCAAAATGGAAACTATTCGGACAATTTTACCCATGATCCAAAAGGGTCAGTACATGACCACAGTGGATTTAAAGGATGCTTACCTTCACATACCGATTCACAAAGATCATTACCGGTATCTAAGGTTTGCCTTTCTAGACAGGCATTACCAGTTTGTAGCTCTTCCATTCGGATTGGCTACGGCTCCGAGAATCTTCACAAAGGTTCTGGGTGCTCTTCTGGCGGTACTAAGACCGCGAGGAATTGCGGTAGCTCCGTACCTAGACGACATTCTGATACAAGCTTCAAGCTTTCAAACTGCCAAGTCTCATACAGAGTTAGTACTGGCATTTCTAAGGTCGCATGGATGGAAGGTGAACGAAAAGAAGAGTTCTCTCTTTCCACTCACAAGAGTTCCCTTCTTGGGGACTCTTATAGATTCTGTAGAAATGAAGATTTATCTGACAGAAGACAGGTTAACAAAGCTTCAAAATGCATGCCGTGTCCTTCATTCCATTCAACACCCGTCAGTAGCTCAATGCATGGAGGTGATCGGCTTAATGGTAGCAGCAATGGACATAGTACCCTTTGCACGTCTACATCTCAGACCGCTGCAATTGTGCATGCTAAGTCAGTGGAATGGGGATTACTCAGACTTGTCCCCTACTCTGAATCTGGATCAAGAGACCAGAAATTCTCTTCTATGGTGGCTTTCTCAGCCACATCTGTCCAGGGGGATGCCATTCAGCAGGCCGGACTGGACAATTGTAACAACAGACGCCAGCCTACTAGGTTGGGGCGCTGTCTGGAATTCTCTGAAGGCTCAGGGACAATGGAATCAGGAGGAGAGTCTCCTACCAATAAACATTCTGGAATTGAGAGCAGTTCTCAATGCCCTTCTGGCTTGGCCCCAGTTAACAACTCGGGGGTTCATCAGGTTTCAGTCGGACAACATCACGACTGTAGCTTACATCAACCATCAGGGAGGGACAAGAAGCTCCCTAGCAATGATGGAAGTATCAAAGATAATTCGCTGGGCAGAGTCTCACTCTTGCCACCTGTCAGCAATCCACATCCCGGGAGTGGAGAACTGGGAGGCGGATTTCTTAAGTCGTCAGACTTTTCATCCGGGGGAGTGGGAACTTCATCCGGAGGTCTTTGCCCAAATACTTCGACGTTGGGGCAAACCAGAGATAGATCTCATGGCGTCTCGACAGAACGCCAAGCTTCCTCGTTACGGGTCCAGATCCAGGGATCCGGGAGCGGTTCTGATAGATGCTTTGACAGCACCTTGGACCTTCGGGATGGCTTATGTGTTTCCACCCTTCCCGATGCTTCCTCGATTGATTGCCAGAATCAAACAGGAGAGAGCATCAGTGATTCTAATAACGCCTGCATGGCCACGCAGGACTTGGTATGCAGATCTAGTGGACATGTCATCCTGTCCACCTTGGTCGCTACCTCTGAAACAGGACCTTCTGATCCAGGGTCCCTTCAAACATCAAAATCTAATTTCTCTGAAGCTGACTGCTTGGAAATTGAACGCTTGATTTTATCAAAACGTGGTTTTTCTGAGTCAGTTATTGATACCTTAATACAGGCTAGGAAGCCTGTTACCAGAAAGATTTACCATAAGATATGGCGCAAATACTTATATTGGTGCGAATCCAAGAGTTACTCATGGAGTAAGGTTAGGATTCCGAGGATATTGTCTTTTCTACAAGAAGGTTTAGAAAAGGGTTTATCCGCTAGTTCCTTAAAGGGACAGATTTCAGCTCTGTCCATTCTTTTACACAAACGTCTGTCAGAAGTTCCGGACGTTCAAGCTTTTTGTCAGGCTTTAGCTAGGATCAAGCCTGTGTTTAAAACTGTTGCTCCACCATGGAGTTTGAACTTAGTTCTTAATGTTTTACAGGGGGTTCCGTTTGAACCCCTTCATTCCATTGATATCAAGTTGTTATCTTGGAAAGTTCTGTTTTTAATGGCGATTTCCTCGGCTCGAAGAGTCTCTGAGTTATCTGCCTTACATTGTGATTCTCCTTATCTGATTTTTCATTCAGACAAGGTAGTTCTGCGTACTAAACCTGGGTTCCTACCTAAGGTGGTCACTAACAGGAATATCAATCAAGAGATTGTGGTTACATCTTTGTGTCCTAATCCTTATTCGAAAAAGGAACGTCTGCTACACAATCTAGATGTAGTCCGTGCCCTGAAATTTTATCTACAGGCAACTAAGGATTTTCGACAAACGTCTTCCCTGTTTGTCGTTTATTCTGGTCAGAGGAGAGGTCAAAAAGCTTCGGCTACCTCTCTCTCCTTTTGGCTTCGTAGCATAATACGGTTAGCCTATGAGACTGCTGGACAGCAGCCTCCTGAAAGAATTACAGCACATTCTACTAGAGCTGTGGCTTCCACTTGGGCCTTTAAGAATGAGGCTTCTGTTGAACAGATTTGCAAGGCTGCAACTTGGTCTTCTCTTCATACTTTTTCCAAATTTTACAAATTTGACACTTTTGCTTCTTCGGAGGCTGTTTTTTTGGGAGAAAGGTTCTTCAGGCAGTGGTTCCTTCCGTATAAAGAGCCTGCCTGTCCCTCCCGTCATCCGTGTACTTTAGCTTTGGTATTGGTATCCCATAAGTAATGGATGATCCGTGGACTGGATACACTTAACAAGAGAAAACATAATTTATGCTTACCTGATAAATTTATTTCTCTTGTAGTGTATCCAGTCCACGGCCCGCCCTGTCACTTTAAGGCAGGTAATTTTTCCATTAAACTACAGTCACCACTGTACCCTATGGTTTTCCTTTCTCTGCATGTTTTCGGTCGAATGACTGGTAATGGCAGTTAGGGGAGGAGCTATATAGCAGCTCTGCTGGGTGAATCCTCTTGCACTTCCTGTTGGGGAGGAGTTAATATCCCATAAGTAATGGATGATCCGTGGACTGGATACACTACAAGAGAAATAAATTTATCAGGTAAGCATAAATTATGTTTTTAAGTCCGTATTAACAGAATCTCAATGCTTCATCGTACATAGAGATTCTGTGTGTCTGATTGAGCAGTGAGTCACGCCTGTAGACGAACGAGCAACTCAAAAAGTATTTAGTAAAAGTGGCATTATTTTTAATATTAAGTCGATTATACTTTAAGCAATATTTAAAATATTATTAACCCCTTTTTTTCTATAGTAAATGTTTTTTATATTATATATACTATATTATTTATTCATATTATATATACTATATTATTTATATTTGCTCGTTATGGTCTAAAGGGGGCAATTTTAGTATCGATAGTTTGTGATTACTTAGCAAATAAGCAGTACATCGCAATGCGGTTAGCATCTTGATCCACTGCTTATATTGTAAAGCTCAGTGGTGGCAGTGCGCATGCGCAAATGAAGTGTAAATGCACGCTCCGGGTCAGAAAAGGGGCATAAGGAATGTAAGGCTTGACGTAATGGCCTTGCAGCACTGTCAAAGAAAAAAAATATCTCCGGCTGCATGGGCGGATAGTGCATTGACAAACAAGGTACTTTATACAAATGATTATAACTCGCTTCCGTAGCGCTTATACTCTGCAAAATGACTTAAAAATATTTAACATATAATCACTAACATGATTAATGTCATTCGATGGTTAAGGTTTACAGTCCCTTTAACCAGAGCTCTTAGCTATTCCGACTCATGTTAACTTCAATTGTGCTCAAGCAATAGCGTTTACTTTCAATGAGCGTTACATCTGACACACGCAAACACACGCCATAAACCCCTTTAAGTTTCACGCATAACTGTTAACTTTCCACTCGTAATCTGGCCCTGAATTGGGTGCAAGATAACATTTCCAAAAAACAATTAATCCAACCATTTTCTTTCAGTAAGAGTCTACTAAAGAGTCGGTGGGTTAAATGTAGATAGTGAGCACACTCATCTGAAATCTTGATTGATTAATCTGATTAACCAATTATGATTGGAAAAAAAATATATAGGAGGGGCCCTACTAAGAAGAAGGTCAGTATGAAGATGATTTTGGATTTATTTAAAGAGACATAAAACAATTTGAGCTAGATTATAACTGGAGCCCAATTAATGATGCATGGTGCATTATCTTGAGCTTGGACCCATACTAAGAATAGCACACAATCTGGTATTAAAAGTAGATGGTAAAAAAAGGTTTGATGGAGAATCCCAACTCCGCCAAATTATTTTTAGAATGCCTTATACTTTTTAAGGATAGCAGACAAAGCACTATTAGTGCTCAGATCACAAACGGGGAGTTAATTGCTGCACTTAAGAAATGTGTTTTTGGAGACCTGACTTAAAGGGATATGAAATCCCCCAAAAAATGCATACATGATTTAGATAAAACATACTATTTTCAACAACTTTCTAATTTACGTCTATTATCAATTTTTCTTCATTCTTTTGATATCCTTTGTTGAAAACCATACCTAGGTAGCCTCGGGAGCTGGAAGCGAGCTGTTGATTGGTGGCTGCTGATATATACCGATTATCAATGGCTTACTGATGTGTTCAGTTAGCTCTCAGTACTGCATTGCTGCTCCTTCAATAAAGGATACTAAGAGAATGAAGCAACATTGATAGTAGAAGTAAATAGGAAAGTTGCATGCTCTATCTAAATCATGAAAGAAAAAATTTGGGTTTCATGTCCCTTTATATGCATAACAAAACACATTAAAATATATATCTATATATGTGTTTGTATGTATATATTTATATATATATATATATATATATCTACAGTATATATGTGTTTGTATGTATATATATATATACATATATATATATATATATATATATATATATATATACAGGGAGTGCAGAATTATTAGGCAAATGAGTATTTTGACCACATCATCCTCTTTATGCATGTTGTCTTACTCCAAGCTGTATAGGCTCGAAAGCCTACTACCAATTAAGCATATTAGGTGATGTGCATCTCTGTAATGAGAAGGGGTGTGGTCTAATGACATCAACACCCTATATCAGGTGTGCATAACTATTAGGCAACTTCCTTTCCTTTGGCAAAATGGGTCAAAAGAAGAACTTGACAGGCTGAGAAAAGTCAAAAATAGTGAGATATCTTGCAGAGGGATGCAGCACTCTTAAAATTGCAAAGTTTCTGAAGCGTGATCATCGAACAATCAAGCGTTTCATTCAAAATATTCAACAGGGTCGCAAGAAGCGTGTGGAAAAACCAAGGTGCAAAATAACTGCCCATGAACTGAGAAAAGTCAAGCGTGCAGCTGCCAAGATGCCACTTGCCACCAGTTTGGCCATATTTCAGAGCTGCAACATCACTGGAGTGCCCAAAAGCACAAGGTGTGCAATACTCAGAGACATGGCCAAGGTAAGAAAGGCTGAAAGACGACCACCACTGAACAAGACACACAAGCTGAAACGTCAAGACTGGGCCAAGAAATATCTCAAGACTGATTTTTCTAAGGTTTTATGGACTGATGAAATGAGAGTGAGTCTTGATGGGCCAGATGGATGGGCCTGTGGCTGTATTGGTAAAGGGCAGAGAGCTCCAGTCCGACTCAGACGCCAGCAAGGTGGAGGTGGAGTACTGGTTTGGGCTGGTATCATCAAAGATGAGCTTGTGGGGCCTTTTCGGGTTGAGGATGGAGTCAAGCTCAACTCCCAGTCCTACTGCCAGTTTCTGGAAGACACCTTCTTCAAGCAGTGGTACAGGAAGAAGTCTGCATCCTTCAAGAAAAACATGATTTTCATGCAGGACAATGCTCAATCACACGCGTCCAAGTACTCCACAGCGTGGCTGGCAAGAAAGGGTATAAAAGAAGAAAATCTAATGACATGGCCTCCTTGTTCACCTGATCTGAACCCCATTGAGAACCTGTGGTCCATCATCAAATGTGAGATTTACAAGGAGGGAAAACATTACACCTCTCTGAACAGTGTCTGGGAGGCTGTGGTTGCTGCTGCACGCAATGTTGATGGTGAACAGATCAAAACACTGACAGAATCCATGGATGGCAGGCTTTTGAGTGTCCTTGCAAAGAAAGGTGGCTATATTGGTCACTGATTTGTTTTTGTTTTGTTTTTGAATGTCAGATATGTATATTTGTGAATGTTGAGATGTTATATTGGTTTCACTGGTAAAAATAAATAATTGAAATGGGTATATATTTGTTTTTTGTTAAGTTGCCTAATAATTATGCACAGTAATCGTCACCTGCACACACAGATATCCTCCTAAAATAGCTATAACTAAAAACAAACTAAAAACTACTTCCAAAACTATTCAGCTTTGATATTAATGAGTTTTTTGGGTTCATTGAGAACATGGTTGTTGTTCAATAATAAAATTAATCCTCAAAAATACAACTTGCCTAATAATTCTGCACTCCCTGTATATATATATATATATATATATATATATATATGTGTTTGTATGTATATATTTATATATATATATATATCTACAGTATATATGTGTTTGTATGTATATATATATATATATATATATATATATACTAATATATATATATATATATATATATATATATATATGTATATCTATATATGTGTTCGTATGTATATATTTATATATATATATATATATCTACAGTATATATGTGTTTGTATGTATATATATATATATATATATATATAAAAGTGTTTGTATGTATATATATATATATATATATATATATATATACACGTGTATATATATATATATATATATATATATATATGTATATCTATATATGTGTTTGTATGCATGTATGTATATATATATATATATATATATGTGTGTGTGTATGTGTTGGTATTTATGCATGTGTATATGTATGTATTTGTATGTGTTTTTAACTATTTTGATTAAACAACACCATAAAATGTAAATACTCCACTCCACTACTTGACCACAGGTTTAGCACACCACTGGCTTAGCGCTCAAGCGATTGCCAACATGGGTTTCGCAGTGCACCCCCATAGAAGTCTATTATGTGAGTCCAAAAGGGCACTCACAGGTCTTACCAAAGTGAAAAGCTTCTTTATTTTCTCTCTGGAGCCTTTTTCAACCTTGTCAGACAGTTTATGGAGGAGACAATAAAGAAGCTTCTTACTTTAGTAATACCCGTGAGTGCCTTTTTTTGGACTCTTTTTACTAATTATATTTTTGATAAGTTCACCCAGGCATATTTAAATGTAAATGGCGAGTGCGTGGTGAGATGGACTTTGTATGTATGTGTGTATATTTATATATATATGAAGTTATAACTGGAAATGCATTTCTTAAGCAATTAAATGTCAGACATAAAAATATAATAATTACCACAGAAAACTACAAATTGAGTGAAGCCTTCCTTAATTGTTCTAAAAGGCAAATAAAACACGGATTGATCAACATGGATGTCTGCATTAGCCTGCATTATTATATTATTATAGATATCAAGAAGCATTAATTTATATACATGTTCAATAATATAAATGCCAGAAATGTTCAATCATTTACATTTTTACTAATAGTTTAATTAGGCAGTTTTGGGCCATTACATCTTTGTGCATACAAGCTTAAAGGGATTCTAAATGCAAAATTTTTCTTTCATGATTCAGATATCTTTATTTAAAAAGCAGGAATGTAAAGCTTAGGAGCCGGACCATTTTTGGTTCAGGACCTGGGTTACGCTTGCTAATTGGTTGGCTGAATGTAGTCACCAATAAGCAAGCACTATCCAGGGTTCTGAACCTAAAATGGGCCTGCTCCAAAGCTTTACATTCTTGCTTTTTAATTAAAGATAGCAATAGTACGAAGAAAATTTGATAATAGGAGAAAATTAGAAAGTTGCTTACAATTGCATGCTCTATCTGAATCATGAAAGAAAAATTTGGGTTTGGTGTCCTTTTAAGGGAATGAATTTGCAATTTAAAAAAAAAAAAATCAAAATAGCTAAAATTAGGTTGTTTGGAAAAAGGAGCATCTGCATAAGGGTGATCAGTTTTTATAAGTTAATTACAATAAGGAAAATCATACATTTTCAGAAAAGAAAACATGGTGTATATATATATATATGTATGTACCAATGAATTTGTTAGAAATGTCTTTAAAAAAAATAAACATTTATGGTTCATTTAAAGCATTACATTTTAAGAACATTTTCAATTTACTTCTATTATTAAATTGAGTTTCTTGCTATACTTTGTTGAAAATTCCCTTAGAAGTAGCAAATGCCTTCAACGATTATTTTGTTGGATGCTCCACCACCCTGATTGACAAACTAATAAATGACGCGCATCCTGAAACTACAAATGTGGATCACGCCCCTCTAAATCTGCAAAGACCCAATATAGTGAAGTTCAATTTTAGACCTGTACCCATCAGTGTCGTTAAGAAACACCTTGATAATCTAAAAATGAAAAACCAGTCTGGACCTGATCAAATCCCAGCAATGCTGTTGAAGCTCAGTGCAAGCAATTGCTGAACCTGTCACAACCCTAATTAACAAATCCTTGGTGTCTGGATACATACCCAAACTTTGGAAGATTGCAAGAGTAGTGCCTATCCATAAAAGTGGTGAGATAACCTTGGTTTCTAATTATCATCCAATATCATTACTCCCAGTATTGTAAAAAATATTAGAAAAGTGCATCCATTCACAACTATGTGAGTATTACCATCAATCTAAATATCTGACCCCTGATCAATCAGGTTTTCGCCCGAACCACTCCACTACTACTGCCCTCCTAAAAGTTTGCAACGACATTCAAACTGGCATGGAACAAGGAGACCTAACTGGAGCCAATTTCCTTGATTTTGCAAAGGCACAGTAGACCACAACATACTACTGCTCAAACTAAAAAACTCAGGTATTGGTGATCATCCGCTAACATGGTTTCGATCATATGTATCGGATCGATCAAAGTATGTCTCCATTTCTGACAGCGACTCCCTCCCTCTCCCAGTTACGTGTGGTGTTTCCCAAAGTTCCATTCTCGGCCCCCTACTATTCACATTATTCATAAATGATCTGCCAAATGTCTGCAAATCCTCAACAGTACACATGTACGCAGACACGGTAATCTATGCAAGCAAATCTGATCTGCCGCAGCTTGAGGCAGTGCTCCAAGACCAGTTCGCAGAGGTAGAAAAGTGGATCTCAAAAATCAAACTCATCCTAAACACTGACAAAACTGTCACAATGATCTTTGGAACGGTACCTAAATTACACAAACTACAAAATAAAATTGCACACTGACTGCGGTCCACTCTTTCAAATACTTGGGTATATTGTTAGACCCCAATCTATCTTTTGGCCTCCACATAGAAAAACTTGCATCTAAACTCTATCTAGGTGCCCTGTACAGAAACAAATCCTGTCTAAGCCCTACCCTACAAAGGAAAAGATTTACAGCAAATGCTGATGCCAATCATTGATTATGGGGATGTAGTAGATGCACCTGCACCGCAAACTCACCTTAATAAACTAAATACGTTATATAACTCGCTCTGCCGCTTTGTGCTACAATGTAACTACAGGGCCCACCATTGTGACATGCTAAAATAACTAAACTGGCTGTCGCTGGAATCCAGACGCACCGTCCATCTTTCCTGCCTTGTGTTTAAGAGCTTTTCTGGGAAGCTCCCACCCTACCCGAGCAGAATGCTCTCCCCTGCTATTCCCACATCCTATAACCTCCGATCCAGTACCAGCACATTATTTAGTTTGCCTCAATACAAAAAGAAAGCAGCTCGGTCCTCTTTTTCCTACAGAGCACCACAATTATGGAACGACCTCCCGCACACTTTCAAACCTTCCCCAAGCCTAAAATCCTTTAAGAGATCCCTCTCTACTTATCTCAAAACAGAATGCACCTGTCATGGTTGATTATATATTTCCTACCTGTTCTATGTTAAATTTTGCATATATTATGTATTAATATTGTTTCTGTATTTTACTGTACCCACCTATTTATAACTGTTCCTAATTGGATACAGCAGAGAAGGTAACCTAAGTTACAACATGGCCGCTCCCATTGTTTTATAGACACTAACACTTTACACTTATTTTGCCAATATTTAAACAGCTAATGAAACTATTAAAAAAATACATCAACATGTTATTTTCAGACTAATCTTTTCTTTGAATGCATCATTCTATCTAGCATTTACTGTGATGGAAACAAACTGATGGAACTTTTACAACTGTTAAACGTTGAATTTACATTTTTGATCATCCTATATAATAAAAGGCCAAGTGTGTTTGTCCGAAGCTGTCATGCACAGTAGAGACAGCACGAGGACAAACACACCTGGCCTTTGAGTCCCTAGCTGATCTGCGGCAGAAGTGGGCGTGGTCGGGTGGAAGGGGTGTGGCCAACATGAAGGGGGCGTGGTCGAGCGTGAATGGCCGTGGAGGGGCGTGAAGGGGGCATGGCCTGTCGCACGATAGAAGGGAGAGAGATAGAGAGGGGGGAGAGATAGAGAGGGGAGAGATATAGAGAGGGGGAGGAGGGGGGGGAGAGAGAGAGGGGGGAGAGAGAGAGGAGGGGAGAGAGGGGGGGAGAGAGATAGAGAGGGGGAGAGATAGAGAGGGGGGAGAGAGGAGGAAAGAGAGAGAGGAGGGGAGAGAGAGCTCAAAAGAGAGGGGGGAGAGAGAACAGAAGAGGGTGAATAGAGAGAGCAGAAGAGGGGGGAGAGAGGGAGAGAGAGACAGCAAAAGAGAGGGGGAAGAGATACAGCAAAAGAGAGAGGGGGAGAGAGACAGCAAAAAGAGAGGGGGAGGGAGACAGCAAAAGAGAGAGACAGCAAAAGAGAGAGGGGGAGAGAGACAGCAAAAGAGAGGGGGGAGAGAGACAGCAAAAGAGAGGGGGAGAGAGACAGCAAAAGAGGGAGGGGGAGAGAGACAGCAAAAGAGAGGGGGGAGAGAGACAGCAAAAGAGAGAAGGGGAGAGAGACAGAAAAAGAGAGGGGGAGAGAGACAGCAAAAGATAGGGGAAGAGAGACAGCAAAAGAGAGAGGGGGAGAGAGACAGCAAAAGAGAGATACAGCAAAAGAGGGGGGGAGAGAGCGCAAAAGAGAGGGGGGAGAGAAAGGGCAAAAGAGATGGGTGAAGAGAGAGCGCAAAAGAGGGGGGAGAGAGAGAGCGCAAAAGAGAGGGGGAAGAGCGCAAAAGAGAGGGGGGAGAGAGAGCGCAAAAGAGAAGGGTGGAGAGAGATCGCAAAAGAGAGGGGGAGAGAGAGCGCAAAAGAGAGGGGAGAGCGCAAAAGAGAGGGGAGAGCGCAAAAGAGAGGGGAGAGAGAGAGCGCAAAAGAGAGGGGAGAGAGAGACAGCAAAAGAGAGAGGGGGAGAGAGACAGCAAAAGAGAGGGGGGAGAGAGACAGCAAAAGAGAGGGGGGAGAGGGACAGCAAAAAGAGAGGGGGGAGAGGGACAGCAAAAGAGAGAGGGGGAGAGAGACAGCAAAAGAGAGGGGGGAGAGAGACAGCAAAAGAGAGAGGGGGAGAGAGACAGCAAAAGAGAGGGGGGAGAGAGACAGCAAAAGAGAGGGGGAGAGAGAGACAGCAAAAGAGAGAGACGGGAGAGAGATAGCAAAAGAGGGGGGGAGAGAGCGCAAAAGAGAGAGGGAGAGAGTGAGCTCAAAAGAGAGGGGTGGAGAGAGAGCGAAAAATAGAGGGGGAGAGAGAGCGCAAAAGAGAGGGGGAGAGAGAGCGCAAAAGAGAGGGGAGAGAGCGCAAAAGAGAGGGGAGAGAGAGAGCGCAAAAGAGAGGGGAGAGAGAGAGAGCACAAGAGAGGGTGAGAGAGCGCAAAAGAGAGGGGAGAAAGGGGGGAGAGAGCGCAAAAGAGATGGGGGAGAGAGAGAGAGCACAAAAGAGAGGGGGAAAGAGAGAGCGCAATAGAGAGGGGGAGAGAGAGAGTGCAAAAGAGAGGGGGAGAGAGCGCAAAAGAGAGGGGGGAGAGAGAGAGCGCAAAAGAGAGGGGGAGAGAGCACAAAAGAGAGGGGGGAGAGAGAGAGCTCAAAAGAGAGGGGGGAGAGAGAGAGCAAAAGAGAGGGGGGAGAGAGAGCGCAAAAGAGAGGGGGGAGAGAGAGAGAGCAAAAGAGAGGGGGAGAGAGTGCAAAAGAGAGGGGGGAGAGAGACAGCAAAAGAGAGGGGGGAGAGGGACAGCAAAAGAGAGAGGGGGAGAGAGACAGCAAAAGAGAGGGGGGGGGAGAGAGACAGCAAAAGAGAGAGGGGGAGAGAGACAGCAAAAGAGAGGGGGAGAGAGACAGCAAAAGAGAGGGGGAGAGAGAGACAGCAAGAGAGAGACGGGAGAGAGATAGCAAAAGAGGGGGGGGGAGAGAGCGCAAAAGAGAGAGGGCAAAGGAGAGGGGTGAAGAGAGAGCGCAAAAGAGAGGGGGGAAGAGCGCAAAAGAGAGGGGGGGGAGAGAGCGCAAAAGAGAGGGGTGGAGAGAGAGCGCAAAAGAGAGGGGGAGAGAGAGCGCAAAAGAGAGGGGGGAGAGAGAGCGCAAAAGAGAGGGGAGAGAGAGAGCGCAAAAGAGAGGGGAGAGAGAGAGCGCAAAAGAGAGGGGAGAGAGAGAGAGCACAAGAGAGGGTGAGAGAGCGCAAAAGAGATGGGAGAAAGGGGGGAGAGAGATGGGGGAGAGAGCGCAAAAGAGAGGGGGAAAGAGAGAGCGCAATAGAGAGGGGGAGAGAGAGAGTGCAAAAGAGAGGGGGAGAGAGCGCAAAAGAGAGGGGGGAGAGAGAGAGCGCAAAAGAGAGGGGGAGAGAGCACAAAAGAGAGGGGGGAGAGAGAGAGCTCAAAAGAGAGGGGGGAGAGAGAGAGAAAAAGTGAGGGGGAGAGAGAGAGCGCAAAAGAGAGGGGAGAGAGTGCAAAAGAGAGGGGGGAGAGAGAGAGTGCAAAAGAGAGGGGGAGAGACAGAGCTCAAAAGAAAGGGGGGAGAGAGAAAGCTCAAAAGAGAGGGGGAGATAGAGCGCAAAAGAGAGGGGGGGAGAGAGAGAGAGCAAAAGAGAGGGGGAGGGAGAGAGCGCAAGGGGTGGGACCGCTGTACTGCAAAAAATGGCCCGTGTGAACGGGCTTTAGGACTAGTCTCATATAAATGCTCAGTAAATGTATGTGCCTTATCCTTTGTGTCTCTACAATTTATAATAATATCATCTATAATCCAATTTAATTTCAAAACGTTCTAAAAGGAATTAGTCCTCTATATAAAGATCTTTAAATTTACCAAATTATATAAAGGTTAGCATACAGTTGGTTATAAATAATGTCCATCATCGTTCTTATATTTTAATATAAGTTTAATACTTTTTTATTAAAACTGTATGGCCAGATTACAAGTGGCACACTAATAAAAGTGCAAGCGAGATAAGCAATTTCGCTGGACTACGCTAACATTAGAGCAAAAATGTGATATTACAAGTTCATGGTAAAGTACGTTAACCAGAGAAGAGTGAGCACAGCCGACTTCCCTCAAGCACAGCCTTTAATTACAATGTATATTAAGACCGAGTTAATTTGCAATGGTATTACAAGTTATAGTTTGCGCTTGAACAAAACCCAAAACTGAGCTAGAATATTTAGCAGGACTCAAGACCAGAAGTAAACTGTAAGGGTTAAAAAAAAAAAAGTTATTGCAAACAAACAATGTCCTATGAGACAAGGGAGAGAGAGGCACCAAATAGTATGACAACATAACCACTCCGATGTGGACGTGAGGATACACAAATGAATACTCACAAGAGACGTTGCACATCCAGTGCAATAATTGGTGGACCGAGACTTCTACATTTAAATATAAATGTAAAACAAAATTCTGATTCCAGCTTAACTGATTAAAAAGATACCTTTATTTCTTACATTAGGTGTTTAAACCTGCTACAGGTCCTTGATCACCGCCCGCCCCCCCAATTGCACAAGTAGACTTTGATTTTGTTCTTACAGACAAATGGTGCATTTCAGCATACTGAAAACTGATATTGTTTGTTTCCTGATTCTTTGGTACTATAGTTGACCAGAAGAGGGCAGTAGATAACCACGGCCTTGTTCTCTGTTCTGTGGTACCAATTGCCATTCCTATAGTAGACCTACCGTAGGAGCTATATTTCGACTGGCACGCTCCACTAAGGTAGAGACACGTCATCAGAGAGGAGTTCCGTGGTAACCCAGCTGGCCCGCTGATCACCTGTACTAGCCGTGCGGCCCAGGTTTAGATACGATACCGGAGAGGAGCTCCGTGTCTATCCAGCTTTCCTGCTTCATCTTCTGAGTCTTCTGAGTCAGCCAAGCGGCTCAGAAGTCTTGGTCCGCCAATTATTGGACTGGATGTGCAATGTCTCTTGTGAGTATCCATTTGTGTATCCTCACATCCACACCGGAGTGGTTACGTTGTCATACTATTTGGCGCCTCTCTCTCCCTTGTCTCATAGGATATTGTTTGCGAAATCTTCACGATTGTTTGAAGAGTGCTGCCTCCTTATCCTACAGCGTCTTGTTGAACCCTGCTGTGAGCATCTGCTACAGGGACTATATAGCCTATTAATTGACCTATTGTGATATATTATAGGCACTATATGTTACATTTCTTGAAAGTATTATTTGTATTTATTAATTTATTGTACATTTGTTTTTAGTTTATTGTTTTTAGTTTATTTTAATTTTTTAGTTTATTCACTAAAGATTTATCAATATACATAGATATAGAGATAAACATTAATTGCACACATTTTAGGTACTTGTTTTTTTTTTTGCTGGTGCACCTCTCATACATCTAGTCTGTTTGCTAGATATTGTCACTTTTGGTTTTAAAAAAAAGTTGCACAAAACACATTAACATAAAGTATTACACACATATATACACTGTTAAATAAAAATATATTAATATTAAAAAAAGTTTTTAAAATGATTAAAAAAAAATATGGTATATGGCAAAGTGTTTTACTGGGAAGGTCTCCAAAGTATATATACAGGTGCGGAACTACAGGGGGTGCAGAGGACGCAACTGCGACTGGGACCCGAGGGTGGGGGCCCAGCTTAAATTTTTTTCTAAAAAAAACTTTTTTTTCAATAAAAAACATTGAACTGCCCCTGATATCATGTGAGTGTGACATGATGCTTCACTAGTGTCTCTGACTACAGGGGTTAGTGTTTCTGTTTTACCCATTGGTGTCTCTGTGTGTGTGTGTGTGTGTGTGTATGTATGTGACTGTGTGTGTGTATGTGTATGTGTGTATGTGACTGTGTGTGTATTTATGCATGTATGTGTGTATGTGTATGTTTGTGACTGTGTGTGTATTTATGTATGTATGTGTATGTTTGTGACTGTGTGTGTATGTATGTATGTATGTATGTGTGTGTGTGTATGTATGTATGTATGTATGTGACTGTGTGTGTATTGATGCATGTATGTGTGTGTGTGTGGGTATGTTTGTGGAAGCAGCAAATTACAGACCTTGTTACTACAGCATGGGGGGTGGGGGGGTAAACAGTGCCACTGTACAATACCACTATATACAGTACGGGGGGGGGGGGCTGCACCATGTCACAGACTACTGTGGTCACTTTATAAAATACTGGGGCGGGTAGGGTCAGGCCAGCCATCTGTCACTAACTCACTATATACAGTACTGGTGGGTTAAACAGTTTCACTATATACAGTAATAGGGGGTCAGACCATCTCACAGACTGTGGGCACAGGGTACCTCCTTTTGCAGACATGTAATCTGATTCAAATTTTTTTCCTGTGTTAATTTTTTTTTATTTATCAAATTCACCTTTTTTGTGGGGGGTGGGCCCTTCTTAGAGTCTTTTTAAAGTGTGCCTCATAGAAGTCTATAGGGAAAAGAAGTTAGCGCAGCCGCTGTATTTGAAGTCCAGAAGTTAGCGGCGAGCATTGGTCTTTCGCACTCACACTAACCAAGGGACTTCAGTCAGGGGAGGGGCCCACACAGGCTTGCCGCCCATCCAACCCCTTGGCATGAAATAGAAATAAAAGCTTATATATTATAAGGATCTGATGGTCTTGTATAGACTGACAAAGACTTCAAATATGGTTGCTGTTGAATGTCACTGTGGATGCCTTGATGCATGTTGGCAATGTTTACTGGTAGCAGCGATCTTCCAATGGTCTTGCCAGTACTTAAAAGAACATGACTGGAGAAGGGTGAAGGGGCCCTTAGCAGTTGTGCTTAGGGGCCTAAGTATTGTTAGTCAGCCCATGCTTGAGAGCAAAAAAAGAAATAAAAAAATCAGGAGTATTAATACACCATATATTCATATTTCCTTACAGAACACAACCCATGCTATTAATAGAAGCAGCAAAACTGTACATGTGTTGTGTTATCTTCTAACATTTATCAAACAGTTTAATAAATAATTGCTAAAAAAAATTAAAAGTAGTCACAGGAGTAAGAAAATATGTAATTAACAATGAGCTGTTTATAATTAATCTCCCTCATAAGAAAACAAATTAATCTGTCTATAATCCCTTAAATGACTGAGATTTAGATGACATATAACCACCAGGTGGCGCTCTATATTTAGAAAATACAACAATATCAGACTCCTTTGTTTCTTTGTCAATAGCAATGTGCTTTTTTATGGCTGAGGTAAAAACAATATTATTTCTTTATTAAAATGCCTGTCTTTATTGTACAAATGATGCTTTTATTTGTAGTAGAAATATATTCTGAAGATATACAGGTTTGCCACTGTATAATACTGTGCAGATGTAATAAAATCTTTAAATACAATTTACATTTCTAATACATTCATCCAAAAAACAAAAAAACAAACAAAAGCTGTGCTAAAAAAGGACACACCTATCTTACACACTGATATCTTTTGCACATTTACAGTTCTGTTACTAAGTAATAACTGATATAGGGAATGTGCTGGTGAAATGTATTGGAACATTCACAGCTAATATTTAGTGGGGATTCTGGGGGGCAGGGTGCTGGGGTGATGCTTATCCCTCCCAAACAGTACCCCAACCTCTCAAAGATGTAAACAGCCATATATTCACATGGTAGCCCCAATTTACATGTCATTTGCTCTACTATGACAACTAGAGTTAATTGGATGTAATACAAAAAATCTCCACCATCCATATCTAAACGTGTTGCATATAATTTTGTTTCTAAAAAAATGCTCTCATTCAACATTTAATATTAATACTAGCGACCCTTCTGCTCTATGTGTTTAACCTATGCAAGGGGTTAAACTCATAGATTAAGTATAGTTCGGGTGGATACTGGTACTGCTGATCCAATCTTTGTGCAAATAGTACTGCTGATTAGATCAGCCTCAGTTTCTGTTGGGCTCTGTGGGTCCCAAGTGATACTTCTACCATGTGTTTAACACCTTTGCAGAGGTTACACACATAGAGCTGCAGACTTGATAGTATTAACATTATATGATAAGTTTGCAACTATTATGGCCCTTTAATTGGCAGGTACTTCCTGTAATGCTCTCTGGCTGACAGGTACTTCCAACCACCCCTCATTGCCCCATCAGTGTAGCGCATCATGCACGTGCCATTATAAATCAGTTCTTGTGCCATGCATGGAACGTGAGCTGTAGGATGCTGAGCCGTGCCATATTTGTTTAAAGTGTTTTTGTGACCAGTGTCAGCTCAAATTCAGCCCTAAGGCATTGTGGTTTCAGGTTATGCCCTCACATTGATTAATACCTCTGCTGACATGTGAAGTAATCCACACCCAGTAAAGAAAATATTGCTACATGATTTAAGAATGCATAACATATATTTATTGATAATAAAATTAAACAAATGTCTATGCCTCAAGCAAAATAGCCCTACAACGACTGCAACACTGCTATATTAAAGGGACAGCCTACTTACTTGATTTTTTTTTATTGTTTAAAAAGATAGATAACACCTTTCCTACCCATCATTACCCAGCTTTGCACAACCAACATTGTTATATTGATATACTTTATAACCTTTAAGTTTGCCTGTTTCTAAGCAACTGCAGGCTGCCTCTTAACTGAGTGCTTTTTATTAGCTTTTTAAATCTTGCACAAAAGTCAGACAGTGCTAGTTCATGTGTGCCATATAGATAAAATTGTGCTCACTCAAGTAGAGAATGATAATAGTTATACAAGAATCAGCAGTGGTTTGCTAAAATGCAATATTGTAAAAAGCACTGAGATAAGGGGCGGTCTGCAGAGGCTTAGATACAGGTAATGATAGAAATAAAAAGTATATTAATATAACCGTGTTAATTATGCAAAATAGATTATCTATCTTTTTAAACAATAATCAAAAGTTGCCAAACTTGTTGCTTACTGTGCTCAGCTCTGACCGTACGTAGTACCTTATTAAAACTGCTTGACATCAACCAGTGCTGGCAGAGTATTAAAACTGTTTATACTAGCACTGCATAAACACCAAGAACTGACTGCCACAGCATACTATAAAAAAAAAATTACTCTTCCTTAGCATCATCTACCTACACCTTAATAAATGTATCAATATGTATGGAACCAACAATTGATGATATACTTCCTGACCTAGCAAGAGCAAGGATATTTTCAGTATGCGATGTCAAGAGTGGATTATGGCATATTGAAATAGAGGAAGAATTCAGTTATTTGACCACTTTCTCTACTCCTTTTGGCCGATACCGCTGGGTTCGAATGCCTATGGGTATTAGCCCGGCCCCAGAAGTGTTCCAGCTAAAACTAAATCATGCACTGGAAGGACTACCAGGTATCATGATTATTGCAGATGATATTCTGATTGTAGGAGAAGGCGATACCGAGGTGGAAGCTATTCAAGACCACGATTAAAAGTTGAGGAAATTGCTCAATCATTGTAGAAAAAGACAAATTAAACTAAATCCAGAAAATTTTCAGCTAAGGAAAACAGAAGTGCCATATATTGGTCACTTATTATCAGCCCAGGGTCTTCAAGCAGATCCAAGCAAATTAAAAGCCATTACTGAAATGCCCAGACCCTCAGATGTTAAAGGAGCACGGAGATTTGTCGGGATGGGGAACTATCTTTCTAGGTTTTGTGAAAACCTCTCAGATGCAGGTGAACCACTGCACCAACTAACCCAGAAAGGTACACTGTGGGAATGAATAGAGGTGCAGGAAGAGGCATTTCAGCAGATCAAATAAAAAATCAGCAGTGCACCAGTGCTTAAATTTTATAACCCAGACAAACCATTAGAACTACAATGTGATGCATCAGAGAAAGGTCTGGGAGCAGCGCTTTTGCAAGCAGAGCAATGACCGAGACAGAGCAAGGTTATGCACAGATAGAGAAGGATCTATTAGCAGTCCTATTTGGAATGGAAAAATTCCACCAATTCACATTTGGGCAGACAGTAGCTGTACAATCAGACCGTAAGCCCCTTGAAAGCATTATGAAGAAACCCTTACTTAAAGCACCCAGACGTCTTCAGCGTATGATGTTACGGCTTCAGATCTATGATGCATGTATCAGATACTGCCCGGGGAAGTCTCTGGCGGTGGCAGACACATTAAGTAGGGCTTATTTAGAAGAAGGTTCCATAGAGGGTTCTGTGGAGCACCAGATTTAAACTATAAACATGCTACAATATCTACCCATCTCAAACAGGAGACTTGTTGCTATACAACAGGGAACAGAAAAAGACAAGACTTTACAAGGAGTAAAGCAAATTGTGATGAGTGGATGGCCTCATGCTAAGGAACAGGTACCCCTAGAGGCTTCACCATACTTCCACATATGTGATGAACTGAGTGTACAGTATGGTGTTCTACTCAAAGGTGAACGAGTAGTTATTCCATCTGATCCCTGAATGGATATTATGTCTCAAATACATTCTTGACATTTTGGCGTGGAAGGATGTCTACGCAGAGCCAGGGAGAGCATTTGCTGGCCAGGAATGAATGCACAGCTAAAAGAATATATTGACCAATGTGATATATGCTGT
Organism: Bombina bombina; assembly: GCF_027579735.1. NCBI lineage: Eukaryota > Metazoa > Chordata > Amphibia > Anura > Bombinatoridae > Bombina > Bombina bombina. The sequence goes on along the minus strand of NC_069507.1, from coordinate 85,695,754 downwards.
TCATTCGATACTAAACAACAGAAAGAGACAGTCGTTCCTCATGATATTCCAACAAGACCGTGGGAAAAGCTTGGCATTGATTTGTTCACATTCCAAGGAAAGGAGTATTTAATAACAGTGGACTATGACTCTAACTTCTGGCAGATAGACCATCTTCAGGATACAAGATCTACTACAGTAATAAGAAAATGAAAGGCCCATTTTGCCAGTTATGGAATCCCAGACACTGTATGTTCTGATAATGGACCACAGTTAATTTCAATGGAGTTTAAAGACTTCAGTATGGGTTGGGACTTTGACCACCTTACCTCGTCACCAGGATACCCTCAAAGCAATGGGAAAGTAAAGTCGGCAGTAAAGACAGCCAAAAGACTACTGCAAAAAGCTGTGTCTTCTGGAAATGATCCTTATCTAGCATTTTTGGATCATCGCAACACACCAACACAAGGCATGGAGTGCAGTCCTGCTCAAAGACTGATGGGTCGAAGGACCAAATCATTACTTCCAATGAGAGGGAGTCTGTTAATACAGGATCAAGTGATGAATGGCAGGCAACAAATCCTGTGCAGGAAGCAGCGTTCATTGCAAGCTGCTCAATATAACAAGGGAGCCAAAGACCTGCGGCCTCTAAATGTTGGTGAACAGGTGTGGGTATAACCGCAAACAAACCAGGGAAAAGAGTGGCAGAAGGCTTGCCTAAGAGCTCCTGTAGGAATTAGGTCATACGAAGTGGTGGCAGAGTCAGGGCAGGTCCTGAGGAAAAATAGGAGAGGCACTGGACACTACAGGCCTCCAGTAAGGACCCAAACTAGCACCCAAGAGAAATCTCACATTGAGAATACAAACCATCCATTAATGACAAATAACTCAGAAGAAGAAGGGCAAGAAGAAACAAACAGAGAAATATTAGACACAGACAGGCTGCAAGATGACAACAGAGTCCTGTCAGAACAACCACATGGATCCAGAAACACCCAGACTAGAAGTGGGAAGTGGTATCCGAAAACCAGAATATCTAAATGACTATGTGGACTAATATGTAGCACCAATGAAAGACTGCATCTCATGATCCATATTCCTACAGGAATTAAAAGAGAAAGCAATTGCCATTTTCCCAAAAAGGGAAAAGATGTATCAATATGTATGGAACCAAAAAAGAGAGTGTTTGGTTCCAGGGGGAAGTTTAATATATGTTACATTGCAGTTCAGCAGGAAATAGTTGATGAGAAAGGCAGTTACATGGACATTAACTGTAGCAAGAGCTGACGTTTATCCATTCTGCTATAAGATGTTCTTTTAATAAATTTGTCAAAACATTGCAACAGGAGTCTGAGAGACTATCTTATAAACATCAGCTTTATAGAGGAGTCTGAGAGACTATCTTATAAACAGCAGCTTTATAGAGGAGTCTGAGAGACTATCTTATAAACAGCAGCATTATACAATAAACACAGACTGAATGGTAGCACTCTGCAGGTCATTAACTAGGTCCCACCGTGTGGTTCTGGGATGTTTGCTCACCGTTCTTGTGATCATTTTGACCCCACAGGGGGAGATCTTGCGTGGAGCCCCAGATCGAGGGAGATTATCAGTGGTCTTGTATGTCTTCCATTTTCTAATTATTGCTCCCACAGTTGATTTCTTCACACCAAGCTGCTTGCCTATTGCAGATTCAGTCTTCCCAGCCTGGTGCGGGTCTACAATTTTGTTTCTGGTGTCCTTCGACAGCTCTTTGGTCTTCACCATAGTGGAGTTTGGAGTGTGACTGTTTGAGGTTGTGGACAGGTGTCTTTCATACTGATAACAAGTTCAAACAGGTACCATTAATACAGGTAATGAGTGGAGGACAGAGGAGCCTCTTAAAGAAGAAGATAAAGGTCTGTGAGAGCCAGAAATCTTGCTTGTTTGTAGGTGACCAAATACTTATTTTCCACCATAATTTGCAAATAAATTCTTTCTAAATCAGACAATGTGATTATCTGGATTTGTTTCCACATTTTGTCTCTCGTAGTTGAGGTATACCTATGATGAAAATTACAGGCCTCTCTCATCTTCTTAAGTGGGAGAACTTGCACCATTGGTGGCTGACTAAATACTTTTTTGCCCCACTGTATGTATATATATAGTACCAAGCAATCCTTTGCTAATACTGTACACAAACGTAACTGAACTAAGACAGACCATGCACAAAACATTTGTAAACCAGTACTCCCAATTAGTGCCTTAGAATTCCAGGACAGAAAAAAATACATATCAGCACTAACCTTCTTCATCAAGCAGCAATATTGCTCCTAAACACCAGCAACACTGGATCATAAGGAACTGTATATATACATGATAGCTGAACAAATTCTAAATCCTTGATAACTTGAAAATCTTTTTGGCCTGTTTTGAATGTTATACCCTGGCTGTTTCATGTGTATTATATTTTGTTTAAAGGGATATGAAACCAAACATGTTTTTTCATGATTCAGATAATAATTTACTTCTATTATCAATTTTTCCTTGTTCTCTTGATATCTGTTGTTGACAAACAGGAACGTAAGCTTAGGAGCTTGACCATTTCTGGAGCACTAAATGGCAGCAGTTTTGCAAGAATGTTATCCACTTGCAAGAGCACTAGATGGTGGTACCATTTCCTGCCATGTATTTCTCCAGATGCCTACCTAGGTATCTCTTCAATGCAAAATATCATGGGAATGAAGCAAATTTGATAACAGAAGTATTTTTTTTTTTTAAAAATCTATGCTTTGCCTGAATCACAAATGAACATTTTTGTGTTTCATATCCCTTTAACATTATGCTCTATTAACGTGTCAATAAGCAGCAGCCCGACTGGTTTGCAGTCCAGGGTCACTATGAAGTGTTTGGAGAATGTTTTTTTCTATTTCTGTTAAATGCCTCCCAATGGTTCCTGACGGCTTTTCTGGACAGGAAGGAGAGGGCACTTGTGAGTGGGTTCCCATAGGCAATCTGTAGGTGGCGCCATGAAGAGAGAGGGGGGGTTATGGGCATGTCACATGATGTGGGTGGAGCCAAGCAGAGTTTGATCTGATGTGCCTAGAGCCCTAGAAACCGGGACATTAGTCCTGGCCCCTGGCCAAGGGAGCTGCGCATGGGAATGCGAGCAGATCCCCCAATCTGTGATAGTCCCACAAGATCCGAGATGGTTGTGCAGTGCTCAGTTAAAGAAAGATATAAATGTCCCTTTAAATAGAATTTGTGGACCTTTGATAATATGATATTGAAAGCAGATCACTGATGAAATAATTCAAGATTCTATATTTTTGTCTTTTAAATCGAATTTTATTTATTTTTATTACACCACTAAAACAACACAAATGTTTTTCATACAATGCCTGGAGTTCCCTTAAGGTGCAATATGCAAAGCAAATATGCTATGCAATCCTTTTAGCTCAAATGAAACTCAATTAATTCCCCGGCTTCCTTGTCATTTAATGTACAAAAGGTAACTGACTTAAGGCAAAGTAGGAAATGAAAATGTCTTAATAATGTCACGGAAAGTATGTAAACATGTTTGTATGAATGAGACGAATCCATAAAGCACTATTTTTCCTCTAGGCAATCCAGAGCAATCCTATTCTCCATTGTTTATATTTTATATGTATAGATTTCTGTGACTAGTTAGAGACTTTTTCAAGAGCAATACAAGAAGTGCACATCAAGTAATCTGGCGTTTTACCTGCTTTTAAAGGGATACTAATGCCAATTTTTTTCTTTCATGATTCAGATAGAGCACGCAATTTTAAGTAACTTTCTAATTTACTCCTATTATCAATTTTTCTTCATTCTATTGGAATCTTTATTTGAAAAGCAAGAATGTAAGCTTAGAAGCCAGCTTAGTTTTGGTTCAGCACCTGCGTAGCGCTTGCTGATTGGTGGCTAAATGTTGCCACCAATCAGCAAGCACTACCCAGGGTGCTGAACCAAACATAGGCCTGCTCCTTAGTTTAGATTCCTGCTTTTTCAAATAAAGATAGCAAGAGAACGAAGAAAAATTGATAATAGGAGTAAATTAGAAAGTTGCTTAAATGTGCCTGCTCTACCTGAATCATGTAAGAAAAATATTTGGATTTAGTATCCCTGTAAATCAGAGATCTGTGATTTGAATTAAATGAAGATATACCAAAAATATATTATAAAATATTTTAAAAATATTTTCTGAATGCAAAAGTTAAAGTAACATTTAAAGTACAGTTTAGTCAGGATTAAAGTTTCATGATTCAGATATAGGAGCATATTTATCAAAGCGTCAACTGAAAATAAGCTTGAATTCCGCGTCTTATTTGTCGCGAGATTGAAATTTCTGACGTAATATACGATCCCACGATCTCAATCCGACGCAGATCGATGCGTGCGTCATTACAGATGTTTCGAATTCAGATTCAACTCTATTTGACCCTTTTCCCAATTTACCAAACATTTACCAGGTTTGCTTGTGTGTATTCCGACGCAGCGTACCTAGTTTTCAATCCGCCACCCTTGAGATTGCGGATGCCATAGAACTCAATTGGAGTCTAAAAACGAAGGCCTAGATTTGGAGTTTGGTGTTAGCCGTGAAAACCAGCGTTAGAGGCTCCTAACGCTGGTTTTAGGCTACCTCCGGTATTTGGAGTCACTCAAAATAGGGTCTAACGCTCACTTTTCAGCCGCGACTTTTCCATACCGCAGATCCCCTTACGTCAATTGCGTATCCTATCTTTTCAATGGGATCTTTCTAACTCCGGTATTTAGAGTCGTGTCTGAAGTGAGCGTTAGACATCTAACGACAAAACTCCAGCCGCAGGAAAAAAGTCAGTAGTTAAGAGCTTTCTGGGCTAACGCTGGTTTATAAAGCTCTTAACTACTGTACTCTAAAGTACACTAACACCCATAAACTACCTATGTACCCCTAAACCGAGGTCCCCCCACATCGCTGACACTCTATTAAATTTTTTTAACCCCTAATCTGCCGACCGCCACCTACGTTATACTTATGTACCCCTAATCTTCTGCCAGCCCTAACACTGCCGACCCCTATATTATATTTATTAACCCCTAATCTGCCGCCCACAACGTCGCCCCCACCTGCCTACACTTATTAACCCCTAATCTGCCGAGCGGACCGCACCGCTACTATAATAAAGTTATTAACCCCTAATCCGCATCACTAACCCTATAATAAATAGTATTAACCCCTAATCTGCCCTCCCTAACATCGCCGACACCTAACTTCAATTATTAACCCCTAATCTGACGACCGGAGCTCACCGCTATTCTAATAAATGTATTAACCCCTAAAGCTAAGTCTAACCCTAACACTAACACCCCCCTAACTTAAATATAATTTACATCTAACGAAATTAATTATCTCTTATTAAATAAATTATTCCTATTTAAAGCTAAATACTTACCTGTAAAATAAATCCTAATATAGCTACAATATAAATTATAATTATATTATAGCTATTTTAGGATTAATATTTATTTTACAGGCAACTTTGTAATTATTTTAACCATGTACAATAGCTATTAAATAGTTAAGAACTATTTAATAGTTATCTAGTTAAAATAATTACAAAATTACCTGTAAAATAAATCCTAACCTAAGTTACAATTAAACCTAACACTATACTATCATTAAATTAATTAAATAAAATACCTACAATTACCTACAATTAAACCTAACACTACACTATCAATAAATAAATTAAATACAATTCCTACAAATAACTACAATGAAATAAACTAACTAAAGTACAAAAAATAAAAAAGAACTAAGTTACAAAAAAATAAAAAAATGTTTACAAACATAAGAAAAATATTACAACAATTTTAAACTAATTACATCTACTCTAAGCCCCCTAATAAAATAACAAAGACCCCCAAAATAAAAAATGCCCTACCCTATTCTAAATTACTAAAGTTCAAAGCTCTTTTACCTTACCAGCCCTGAACAGGGCCCTTTGCGGGGCATGCCCCAAGAAGTTCAGCTCTTTTGCTTGTAAAAAAAACATACAATACCCCCCTCCAACATTACAACCCAACAACCCACCACCCACATACCCCTAATCTAACCCAAACCCCCCTTAAATAAACCTAACACTAAGCCCCTGAAGATCATCCTACCTTGTCTTCACCTCACCAGGTATCACCGATCCGTTCTGGCTCCAAAATTTTCATCCAAGCCAAGCGGGGGCTGGCGATCCATCATCCGGTGGCTGAAGAGGTCCAGAAGAGGCTCCAAAGTCTTCATCCTATCCAGGAAGAAGAGTAGATCCGGACCGGCAACCATCATCTTCCAAGCGGCATCTTCTATCTTCATCCGATGAGGACCGGCTCCATCCTGAAGACCTCCGACGCGGACCCATCTTCATCCGGCAATGTCCAACTGAAGAATGAAGGTTCCTTTAAGGGACGTCATCCAAGATGGCGTCCCTCGAATTCCGATTGGCTGATAGGATTCTATCAGCCAATCGGAATTAAGGTAGGAATATTCTGATTGGCTGATGGAATCAGCCAATCAGAATCAAGTTCAATCCGATTGGCTGATCCAATCAGCCAATCAGATTGAGCTCGCATTCTATTGGCTGTTCCGAATTCGAGGGACGCCATCTTGGATGACGTCCCTTAAAGGAACCTTCATTCTTCAGTTGGACGTCGCCGGATGAAGATGGGTCCGCGTCGGAGGTCTTCAGGATGGAGCCGGTCCTCATCGGATGAAGATAGAAGATGCCGCTTGGAAGATGATGGTTGCCGGTCCGGATCTACTCTTCTTCCCGGATAGGATGAAGACTTTGGAGCCTCTTCTGGACCTCTTCAGCCACCAGATGATGGATCGCCAGCCCCCGCTTGGGTTGGATGAAGATTTTGGAGCCAGGACGGATCGGTGATACCTGGTGAGGTGAAGACAAGGTAGGATGATCTTCAGGGGCTTAGTGTTAGGTTTATTTAAGGGGGGTTTGGGTTAGATTAGGGGTATGTGGGTGGTGGGTTGTAATGTTGGGGGGGGGGTATTGTATGTTTTTTTTACAGGCAAAAGAGCTGAACTTCTTGGGGCATGCCCCGCAAAGGGCCCTGTTCAGGGCTGGTAAGGTAAAAGAGCTTTGAACTTTAGTAATTTAGAATAGGGTAGGGCATTTTTTTATTTTGGGGGTCTTTGTTATTTTATTAGGGGGCTTAGAGTAGGTGTAATTAGTTTAAAATTGTTGTAATATTTTTTCTTATGTTCTTTATGTATTTTATTTAATTAATTTAATGATAGTATAGTGTTAGGTTTAATTGTAACTTAGGTTAGGATTTATTTTACAGGTAATTTTGTAATTATTTTAACTAGGTAACTATTAAATAGTTCTTAACTATTTAATAGCTATTGTACATGGTTAAAATAATTACAAAGTTGCCTGTAAAATAAATATTAATCCTAAAATAGCTATAATATAATTATAATTTATATTGTAGCTATATTAGGATTAATTTTACAGGTAAGTATTTAGCTTTAAATAGGAATAATTTATTTAATAAGAGATAATTAATTTCGTTAGATGTAAATTATATTTAAGTTAGGGGGGTGTTAGTGTTAGGGTTAGACTTAGCTTTAGGGGTTGATACATTTATTAGAATAGCGGTGAGCTCCGGTCGTCAGATTAGGGGTTAATAATTGAAGTTAGGTGTCGGCGATGTTAGGGAGGGCAGATTAGGGGTTAATACTATTTATTATAGGGTTAGTGATGCGGATTAGGGGTTAATAACTTTATTATAGTAGCGGTGCGGTCCGCTCGGCAGATTAGGGGTTAATAAGTGTAGGCAGGTGGGGGCGACGTTGTGGGTGGCAGATTAGGGGTTAATAAATATAATATAGGGGTCGGCGGTGTTAGGGGCAGCAGATTAGGGGTACATAAGGATAATGTAAGTAGCGGCGGTTTACGGAGCGGCAGATTAGGGGTTAAAAATAAAATGCAGGTGTCAGCGATAGCAGGGGCAGCAGATTAGGGGTTAATAAGTGTAAGGTTAGGGGTGTTTAGACTCGGGGTACATGTTAGGGTGTTAGGTGCAGACTTAGGAGGTGTTTCCGCATAGCAAACAATGGGGCTGCGTTAAGAGCTGAACGCAGCTTTTTTGCAGGTGTTAGGTTTTTTTTCAGCTCAAACAGCCCCATTGTTTCCTATGGGGGAATCGTGAACGAGCACGTTTTTGAGGCTGGCCGCTTGCGTAAGCAACTCTGGTATCGAGAGTTGAAGCTGCGTTAAAAATGCTCTACGCTCCTTTTTTGGAGCCTAACGCAGCCTTTATGTGGACTCTCAATACCAGAGTTATTTTTATGGTGCGGCCAGAAAAAAGCCGGCGTTAGATTTTCAGGTCGTTACCGACAAAACTCCAAATCTAGCCGAAAGAAAGCTTATGTTTGATGCTGCAAGAGAATAAAACATATTACATAATAAAAGTAAATTAGAAACTTTATTAAAATTGTATACCCTTTCTAAATCAAACAATATTATTGCTCCAAATTTGGTGCACTAGTAGATATAGGGATAAAAATGAAAAATATATTACTACTTATGGATTATGTTACAACTTTGCCTCTCATTACAAAGCAAGGGGACAGTATTATTTCTCCAAATTTGGTGCAAAGTTTTTCCCCAAACGTGTTGCACTAATAGATATAGAGATAAAAATGAAATAAATACACAACATAATATAGCTAACTTCCTTTTTATTTTTTGGAAAAATCTATGTGCATCATGTTTAAGCCATGTAATACAAGTCACACTCTCTGCTTCGTGCCAAATTTGACTCGACACTTTTCGCATCAATTATGACGCAAACTCCTAAACCACCCACACACTAGTGAATTTTTCAACCACTTTTGATTGGAATATCCCATGATTTATGACAATCTGATTCAAATATACATTATAAACTATCACTAACAAATCAAATTGCTCAATACTTGTGTCAATTGATCACTCATCAGAACTTGTGCCATTTGTTACATTGTGTATTGTTACATTGTGTATTATACTTTGAAAGTATGTATATGTGAAATTAGCATTAAAGATAAACATTGATGCTGACATTAGGACACACAGTGTAATATTTTAGACAAGGATTTTAAAATTCGAATTGATGTTTGATTCAATATAATCTTAAACTGATAGCTAAAAGAGATAGCCCACCTAACATTAAACTGTCATGATTCAGATACAGCAGAAATAACAATCACCTCTTTACTGTCATGCTATTTTCAGTGTATTTCTTCCTTCTCTTGAATTTCATTTTCAGTAAGAAATGTCATCTTGTATGCCAACCTATTTTATAACACCTGTGTAGGGGTGGTTTTTAAAACTAGATTGCAATTATGAGGGGTTAGACAGGTGCAGAGAGAAAACTGGCCCAGCTCTTAAAATATCCATTGATTGCCAATAAATACATATGATACCCTGATTAAGTGTGTGCAAAGATATATGTACAGATTTACAGATGTACAGATTAAAAATAAAAAAAGAGATAAAAGCATATCATGACTTCTAGAAATACAAATACACATTAATTTATGTGAAAGTATCATATAACAAATAAATATAAAAATAACTTCCTATGAGATATTGTTTCTTGAGGTATAAATGTAGCTATTTCTTGGACAATAACAGATGAAAAATAAAAGATTAGCTTTAAAGAAATGTGCTTGTTCATGGACAGTAATGAAATGGTATAAATAAAGTTGGGAAAAACCAGAATAACCGCAACATCAATGACTGTTAATTAACAACAGTCCGATGCTCATCGCACCATACTTGACGTGCGTGTTTTTGACGGTTATTTTGATAAATAAGGGAATTATATGTGGATCCGCGGCAGCGATGTCTGGCGAGCGTATTGGTGCCGGCGAATGCACTGAGATTGATGTTTTGATAAATATGCCCCATAGAATGTGATTTTAACACCTCAATAGCTATTGTGCTTCTAGGGGGTGTAATAGGCAAGGAGGCATAAGGAAATATTGGAGAAAAAGGCTATTACACCCCTAGCAGTAAACACCTTGATATTTTTATATAAAATGTTTAGGTATGTATAACGAAACAACTTTGCAATATACAGGAACTGAAATAATTGTAATATGCCCTCTCTTAGATGTAAAGGGATAAAATGACTTTACAGTCTGTAGCAATATTTAATTGGCAAGGTACATGTCAAGGGGGACATTTGTTCTATTATTTTAATGTCAAAATGCCATGTTCACATTTATAGTATGGGGAATTTTCAATATAAATGTCAAGCTACACATACATTTGTTTTAATATAATTATCTAAGATTCCAATCTTCTCACAAGTGTTGAGTTACATTTCTCGTTATTATGATGGCATTTCAAAACTAGAGCAGAACAGTGCAGACCTCTCAGCTGTCCATATTTGAGAGGGACAGTCCCTGATTCTGAGCTCTGTCCCTCTGACACAGCCATATTTGCTTATGTCCAGAATTTTCCTTAGCCCCACCCACAGAACACCCACAAACTGCCCAGACACACCCACAGACCAACCAGACACACCCACAGACCAACCAGACACACCCAAAACCCTGCCCACTAACCCCCATGATCCCTCCCCTCCCAACACAGCTCCACCCACAAAATGGTGACGGCCCCTATTAACCTCCTGTGTCCCTGATACTTAGTCACAAATGTTGGGAGGTATGGAACATTGAGGCAGTTTCACAACACTCTGAAGACGCCAGATACTGTCACTCTCTACATAATGTTTCCAGTTATGACTAGAGCCAATTACAGCTTTGCAGACTTCTCTGGCTTTTATAGGGATATCAAGACTTTCCATCTCCAACACCAATAAAATACATGGTGACACATTTTTCCATTAAATTATTGCTATGAAAATACTTTTACTGTGATATGATTGCTGTGACATGTCTCTGAAGAGACATTATTGCCCAGATCTAACTAAATCATATCTTATAACTGTTATCCACTCTGAATATAAGAACACATGTACTCTATATTGAATAAAGAAACTTAAATTATGATATCCTTGCCCATATATATTTTCAACAGATTTTGCATATACATAATGCTACTTACATGTTTTATATAAAATTACAAGTTTTAAAAAAAATCTCACCATTTTCATATAGAGGGATAAAATCAATGAATTCAGAGATAAAACTCATGAGTTAATTGTAATGGAAGAACACTAATAATTAGTGCTTAAAGATATTTAGTAAATAAAGGCCTTAGTGTCCCGTACACATTACAGTGGGCTATGCGCTCTATCTTTCATGGTTTTGAGTGAAGTTTGTAAAGCAAAGTGATAAAGAAGGGAGGTCAGAAGGAACTATTTGACAGTTTACAAATTATTTTGTTACTGCCCTTTTATAAGAATATCACCAGCAAAGACTGTAATAATACTTTATATGTCTAAAGAATATAAAATGTTAAACAAAGCTTAGAACACAAATTATGTAAACTCATAGGGGCCAATTTATCAATGTGCGGGCGTACATGATCCGATATAGTGGAACTATGGAAACTATAAAAGGACCCTTAAACACAGTATATTTGCATAATCATAAGAAATGCATAATAAAAAGTAATTGTAAATTTAAAAAAAATCTGACTAATTAGTTCAATTTTCCTTCCCCTCTGCATCATGTGACAGTCAACCACAAAATGCATATACGTATCTACTGTGAATTTTTGCATATGTTCAGTAGAAGGTGATGCCTCAGAAAGTGTGCACATAAAAAGATTGTGCACATTTGACAATGAAAGTGAAGTAGAAAGTTGTTTACAATCCCGTGCTCTATCTGAATCATGAAAGTTTAATTATGACTTTATTGTTCCTTTAAATCAAGATTGTTTAAAAAGACTGATAGGCAAAATGCATTGGTGACCTCATCTTGGGAGATGGAGCTATGACAGAGTGACATGCAGCCTGGTCTACATATGCTGACAATTTTAGATGTACCACCAAGAGTTGGTTGCTGTGTTCATCAAAATTAAGTTTTTCAGAATCATAAAAGTGAAAGTTGTAAACCTTTAATATAAACACATTTTCAGTGTGGCAGATCTACAGTATGTTTAATTTTTGAATGATAACAAAATCATTTAAACGGAAGAAATTGGAAACAAAATATAGTAATATCTCTGAAGTGTTATATGCGACATCAATTATTATCCAGTAGAGTAAGTTATTGCTCAAATACATGAGAAAAATTCTTTATTTTTATTAAGTTTAAGACATGTTGCTCTATATTTTTTAATATATAACTTTTATTAAAGTTGAATATCAATACAGTACAACCAAATGTAAATGACATACAAGTCATAGATACTTAGTAGGTCAAGTCTGAGGCCCCAAAAAGACAGTACTCTGCAGGATAGCATAGTTATACAACTAAGCACTTACATAGGGAAATACAAGTGCAAGGACAATGTCCATATAATTAAGTACAACCATACACCTGTCCTCCATGTATATTGTTAGTGTCCTGACCAAAGCTGTAGTCCACTTACATCGTTGGTCTTTTTTCAACATGACCCCCAGCTTTAAGGTCACAAATGATATTCACTTTCCATCAGAATAATGATTATGAAATCAAGTAAGTTTGAACTAATACATAGAACAAAATACATTTTCTAACCACAATATGAAGTGTTAAGGCATCTCTAAGGAGGTCTTATAAAGCATAATCGTAGACACCATGGGGACGATTTATTAAAGTGCGAGAGGACATGCACATCAAGAAATGCCAACAGCGTACGCTGTCGGCATTTATCATGGTGAACTGCTTGTGCAATGCCACCCCTGCCTCTAGCACGGGGTCTCAATCAACCCATTCGTATAAGATCAGGCGGATTGATGTCCGCCACCTCAGAGCAGGCAGACAAGTTAAGGAACAGCGGTCTTAAGACCGCTGCTTCTTAAAGTGAATGTAAACTTTGATGAAATAGTGCCCGTTTTTTAAAAAATATTAAAAACAGGGGCACTTTCATTCATCAAAGTTTACATTGCAGCAGATTCCTCCAATCAGGGCGTGGCCTCACCAGATGGACGCTCCTGGGGGAAAAGCCATTATTGGAGGAAGCCGGTTTCATTGTTGCTGAAGAAGTTCAGAGGACCTGCAGGCAGGGGGTCGGTTATACAGCGTTTCAGGAGAAGAAGGTATTTGTAAAATCTGCTCCAATGTAAACTTTGATGAATGAATATGAGCCTATGAGCTTTCAATAAAAAATACAGACAGAACAAAACAAATTTGATGTTAAAAGTAAATTAGAAAGTTTTTTTAAAATTGCATGTCCTATATGAATCATGAAAGTTTAATTTTGACTAGATTGTCCCTTTAATTTATCTGCAATAAAAGCTCCAGTTAAATCTTAAATTAATCCCATTAAAAAAGGTGACCCATTTAACACCAGCAATCATATCCCTGAATTCTGTTTCTAGACAGAAATCTATCTAAAACATTATTAAATGTGTCTATGGTATTGGCATTTACTACCTCCTTAGGTAATGAGTTATGTAATATTAGCATATGAGCTCTTTGCCTGCAATCGGCTAGAGAGGTATAGACACAGTAGTTAGTTGCAGTGTTAGGAGTTTGATATTTTTTGAGCTAGGTTGAGTGATTTGGTAACCTAATAAATAATCAAATAATTTAAAGAATTTAAGATAATTTAATTTAAGAATTAAGATCAGACATTTTATTTTAGGCCTATCCACAGTTTTTGCCCAAGGACCCAGGGAGGTCTAGTTACCCCTTGGTTGTGGCAAGTATTTTTCTGTGAGTTTTTGATTCACTAATTTGTTTTATTGAATCTAGGCCTGTGTTTCTATACTTGTAAAAGCACCTACAGAATTATGATTATATATAGTTATAAATATATACAGATATATATAGGAATATCTATTTATAAATACTTAGAACATATTCTGCTATGTGCAGAACATTGGGATGTGAAATATTTACAGTAAATACACAGTATAACACTTTATTAAAAATTAATATAGCATAAATGTGATATGTATTCATATATATATATATATATATATATATATATATATATATATATATATATATATATATAGAGAGAGAGAGAGAGAGAGAGAGAGAGAGAGAGAGAGGGAGAGAGAGAGAGAGCATAGGGGAAAAGGAGGGCACTCACAGGATTTGAAATGATCGATAATATTTATTTAAAATAAATCAAAAGTTATGCATGAAAAGTCATGGTCGACATTTCGGCTCTTTTATTGAGCTTTCTTCAAGACAAATTTTTTAAATCTCTATCCGGGAAACAAGCCGTGCTCCCAATGAAGTGAAAAGAGCTGTTGAACATAACTTTTCACGCATAACTTTTGATTTATTCAAAATAAATATTATTGATCATTTCAAATCCTGTGAGTGCCCTCCTTTTCCCCTATGCTCTATATTTGAACTTTGAGGATTGTACCCTGGTCACTATACTGCCACATTAGGTTGGAGCGCTGGGCCACCGGCTATTTGACATTATATATATATATATCAAAGTCCCAGCAGGATAAGCACAGTCCTTCTCATATCAAAATAGCTGCCAGGGTGCACATCAAAACCCCTCAGAAATGTAGCATATATATGTGTATATATATATATATATATATATATATATATATATATATATATATATATACTGTATGTGTGTGTGTTTATTTGCTCATATGTGTATAGATGTCTGTAAATACATATACACATATAAATAAATACATCTGTACACAAATATAAAACACACACACACACATATATATATATATAAACATGTACATCTTTAGACATGTATATGTATGTATCTTTATGTTAAAGCCATTTGCCTGCCTTTTTTTTCTAACACCTGAGCCCTCATATTTTTTGAGCCTTTATAACTTTTTTGTTTAATATTTTTTTTTTATAATTTTTATTATATGATGTTATTATGAGTGTATTTTTGATGACACTTTTTAACCAGAGCTTTGAGGATACAGTGATCATTCTACCGTAAATCGCTATTGCACTCAAGTGATCACGTTTACTTTCAACTTGCAATATGAGCGCTAAACCTGACGCACGCAAACTAATATTGAGTCATACAAATTATTCTGCTCTCTGCAGACCACTAACCAAAACAATTTTAGTCCCTCTATTCTAAGATATTTTTCTCATGCTGTTCTGCAGAGGGATCAGACTCTTATTAACATTGGATAACGTCCTAGAAAAATCTTTTACTTCTTCTATGCAAACTTATATTCATTTGCATTTCAAAGTTCTTATCCTTTGTGATAAATTCAACCGTCTTTTATGCGCTCAGTCGATCATTGGTACTTTCAATATGCACAGAAGCAAGAAATATTTTTATTCCATCTCTTAAACGTGCTGCTCCTCCTTACAGTACTTGCAATAAAAAATAAATGATGTGATTCTAAATCAAGTCATTCGGAATTGATCTTTTTTTTGGGGGGGGGGGGGGGATAAACTGTAAAATTAAAGTGTTTGCCACTTCAGAAACAGTTTCATTTTCTATCCTGTTGTTTTAGAACATGGTAAAGATTTGCATTCATTGGCTGGGATAGAAATAAACTCTCTAGGGATATTTCAGATACAGCCATGAGAAAATTAGGACACTGTTATTTCAACTGAACATTTTGTTTTTATTTTATTCTCTGTGGTATCTATTTAGTTTATTTCAATACAAAACAATATAGAACTTCTAACACACTGAGGGCTAGATCGCGAGTGGCGGGCTTACTGCTGCGCATAAGCGAATAAGAGGTTTATTGCAGCTTTTTGCACATGTTGGAAGTTGTGCGCATATTACAAGTTAAAAGCAAATGCACTCATTTATCACGTGCCTGTAAAGATGCAAATTCACCCATTTTACGGGCGCACAATAAATAACCAGACATTACAAGTGGCTCGTAGTAGCAATTAGTGCTCCAAAGATTAACCAGAGGCCAGCCCTCTGGTTAATTTTAAAAATATCCCCCAATTGCTCCCAAAACTAAGTGTGAGGTCTTTTTTCGTTTAAAATTGTAGCATCTTTATTTTTTTTTCAAAAAACTGGATGTTTTTAGGGGTTTAAGTAAGCGGCATTGTGGTCAATGAGGACTGTGTGTTCTCTTTAAATATATATGTATATGCTTATTTACATATATATTTATATGTTAATATGTGTATATACACATATAAACACATACATACCGGTGTGTGTCTATGTGTATATGTATGTGTATATATATGTGTATTTATGTGTTTATATGTGTATGTTTGCACATACATATTTACATATATACTGTACATATATTTATATATTTTCCATATACCATATTCCTTTTAACCCTTTTAAAAAAAATATATTAATATTTAATTGATATTTTTTTTATTATAGTTTGCACTTTCGATCAAGTGCAAACTATAACTTTCAACTTAATATGATTGCAAGTTAGCATGTATGTCGGCCACACTTACTCTTCTCTGGTGAATGCGCTTTATCATCGATTGTAATATCTACTCATTCGCTAATGTTAGCATTAGCTAACTGTGTGTTGTCCTTATCAGACATTAGGAAATGTATTCCATATACTGTATGGGGTCCATTTATCATTGTGCGGATGGATATGATCCGCTATTGCGAACCATGTCCGCCGCACATTTATAAATGTCGGCATTTATCATTGCACCAGCAGTTCTTGTGAACTGCTGGTGCAATACCGCCCCCCTGCAGATTCGCGGCCAATTTCTGTTTGCCGTCTCAGAGTAGGCGGACAGGTTATGGAGCATCGGTCTTTAGACCGCTGATTCATAACTTGTGTTTCTGGTGAGCCTGAAGGCTCGCCAGAAACACGGAGCATCAAGCTCCGTTCAGAGCTTGATAAATAGACCCCCATGAGTCATGGATCTATTACACAGTTTATAAGGTGTGTAGTATATGTACTATGCAATAACTGCAAGTATGCTGTGATGTCATCATAAATAGTCTCACATGAGCATGCTTGTTCTAAGTATTTCAATGTACAGTAATTTGTTCAAACAGGACTCTTGCTCTGTGTATTGTAATTATAAGATTAGCACAAGGTGTGTAGTAGGAGTGGTGAGATGTATTTTCCCATAGAAGATAAAAGATAATAAGATAATGTTTGACATTAAAGGGACGGTAAATGCATTTTTAAAGCACTGTATAATCATTAAACCTGTGTGTACATGTTGTTTATTCACACAAGCACTTACAAAACATCTATTTATCAAAATAATAATAACCCCTTGTAGTAGGTGCATGTTTACAACTTATAAGCTAAAGCAGAGTGCAGGAGCAAGTTTTGATTATATTTATGTGGAGGTATATAGAGCATCTGATTGGCTGTTGTGCTTCCAATGTTGTATCAGAAAAAAACTCTTAGATGTGATGGGCAGCCTTTCTAAACTTGACCATACCCTGGAAGTTCAACTTTTTGCTAAATAAAGTGATTGTGTCTATAAAATATACACAATGTTTTAATGAGTAAACATTTACTGTCCCTATAAAAAAATAAATACATTTGTAAATAAATACTTAAAAACAACTGTATCTTAAAATAATTTATTTTTAGATTAAATAATTAGCTCAGAGTCCTGAGAGAGATGGTCACATAGGGGGATATGTATCAAAGGTCTGGCGGACCTCATCCGACAGTGCGGATCAGGTCCGCCAGACCTCGCTGAATGCGGACAGCAATACGCTCTCCGTATTCAGCATTGCACCAGCAGCTCTTGTGAGCTGCTGGTGCAACGCCGCCCCCTGCAGATTCATGGCCACCAGCAGGGGGGCCGCGAATCTGCAACGTACCCGATCGAGTACGATCGGGTTGATTTTCGACGATGTGTGTCTGCCTGCTCAGAGAAGGCGGACAGGGTTATGGAGCAGCTGTCTTTAGACTGCTGCTTCATAACTGCTATTTCTGGCGAGCCTGCAGGCTCGCCAGAAACACGGGCCCTCAAGCTCCTTCCGGTGCTTGATAAATGGGCCCCATAGAGTTAATATAAAGGGACAGTTTACTCTAAAATTGTAATTTGTTCCTAGTGATCCATTTTAACTGCTTGAGTGTATTAAATTGTTTACAAATAGCTCCTTTAACTTTATATCAGCAACTGAAATAGCTGAATTTCCCTGTGGTATCCCTGTTTATATTGAAAGATTATATACTTTTGTATAGCCTATAAAAAAGCTATGTAAACATAGCCAGCAGAAAACATTACACTCATAGCGGGAGGTAGATGAGATGTCAGACAAGATAAGTAATACATTGTTAAAGTGATGGTAAATCCTCAGCGTTTGTGAAACTCTAGGTTTTAACATTGGAACAAGTAAAGGGGACCAAGCTGGATTTCCTGCACGGCTACTGGCTAAGAGGTGGAAACATCACCTCTCAGCCAAATTGGGGAAATAGCGTTTTGCCTTAGCACTTGAGAACAGCGATCGCTTGGAACAAATAAAGGAGCTTTAAGTATACTTAGTTAGTATACACTAACTTAGTTAGTATACACTAATTTTCATATAACTGCATGTAATAGACAATATTATAAAGAATAAGATGAACAGATACTGATATAAAAATCCAGTATAAAACTGTTTAAAAACTTACTTAGAAGCTCACAGTTTAGCTCTGTTGAAAAGGTAGCAGGAAAGCCCACTGCAAGTGGGAAATATCAGACACTCCCCCCTCCCCCTTCTTTTGCATATGAAAAGACCCTTTACACAAACAGGAGCAAGCAGGAGAAGGTAGCTGACGGTATTCAAATAAAACTTTCGGGCTTGGTTAGGAGTCTGAAAATCAGAGCAATGTTATTTAAAACTAAGCAAAACTATACATTTTTTTAAAAAACAAACTTTATGGGCTTTATAAATAGATCATCTACACAACATTTATGCAAAGAAAAAATCATGACCTTTAATCATGAAGTATTTTATACTTCATGACTGAATGTCCCCTTTATTTGTTCCAATGGTAAATCCTAGCGTTTCAGAAACGCTAAAATTTACCATCACTTTGACTTCCATTTGTTCTCTTTAAGCATTGGGGTTTGGTTTACAAACAGAGATAATCATTGGCGTGTAGAGAAAGTGATAACATAAGGAGATCTGAAAGCTGTGATGTCAAAGAACAAAAACAACTATTAAATATACAAAATTAAACCTAAAGAAGCAATTTCTCATGCATTTTATACACTTCTACTGGTATAACATGTCCTTGGAAACACTTCAAAGGAAAAAACAATTTTACAGTATACTGCCCCTTTAAGGGACATAAAAATCAGTAGTATGCTGGGGTTGTATTTTATTTTACAATAGACTGCTATAGTCTTTTTAATTCAGAGAATGGCAACTAATGCAAGTGCACTATGTAGATCTCAGAGCTCATCATTGGCTTATTGATGCGTATAAACTGTGCCCTAGTCCAGGGGTCAGCAACCTTGGCTCTCCTGATGTTTTGGAACTACATTTCCCATGATGCAAAGACATTCTTTAGGCTGTCTGAGCATCATGGGATATGTAGTTCCAAAACATCTGGAGAGCCCTGCTCTAGTCAATCAACCAAGGGTTTCTGATTGTACTTACTAATTAGCGGCTAAGAATGTTCACAGATCAGGTGATCTGCTCTCATTATACATTTTAACATTCTTAATATTGTACATGGCATTTGAAGACATTTTAATAATATATCAATGTTTCTTAACTCTTATTTATGTTAAAAAATGGCATTTAATCATGATATGTTCATATTGAACACCCTTTAATGGTTCTAAAAGTCAGCTGCCTACTACCCACTGATATGAAAGAAGGAAGGAAAATTAGGATTGCTGGCTTAAAATCAGTCAAATTTAAAAAACATACGTAGGAGATACTTTGGATATAAGTGTACTAAACAAGTAATTTAAATGTATTTCATTAACAATTCTGCATGAAACTG
Source organism: Bombina bombina (assembly GCF_027579735.1). Classification (NCBI taxonomy): domain Eukaryota; kingdom Metazoa; phylum Chordata; class Amphibia; order Anura; family Bombinatoridae; genus Bombina; species Bombina bombina. The sequence goes on along the minus strand of NC_069507.1, from coordinate 85,675,795 downwards.
GATGAGTAATACTTGTATGTTATTTTTAATCTTTCTTCCATTTAACCAGCCAGCTCCAGGGTGGAAAATGAACTTTACTGGATAACATAACGGAAAGCTATTCGACACAAGTGATAAATAATGTGTTGAAATATTAATTTCTCAGAATGCGTTTGCTTACAAAGAACTACTGCTGTTAAATTAGCATTTTAGTTTCTAACAAATATTATATTAGTGTAATGACTATTATTAATTTTGAATAGTAAATATTTATATAAATACAAATTTTAAAATTTATTACATTTACTAGAGTGAAAAATATTTCTCCATTTATTTCATTTTTCATATCCTTGTGAGCAGTCATTATAGCAATATAAATAAAATTAACCCATGCAAAGTCAGTAAAGGAATCTGGACCATCCCCTATATAATGGCTAGTTTATGAGTAAAGTGGAAATTAGTGCCCACGCGTTAACTAAAAGTATGCTTTTTGGTCGGGTATTACAAGTTAAAACTTTTCGCACAAGTGCTAACCCGACACGCACAAAAAGCCGAACTTAAAATATCACAACCGTGTTAACCTTCCCCCCCATAGACTTCAATTGAGCATGTAAAGTGGAAATAAAACTAAAACCCTACTCGCGCACAAACTTGATCACGTTTAAAGGGACAGTCAACACCAGAATGCTTTTTTAAAAAGATAGATAATCCCTTTATTACCCATTCCTCAATTTTGCATAACCAACACTGTTATATTAATATACTTTTTACCTCTGTGATTAACTTATATCTAAGCATCTTCTGACAGCCCCCTGATCCCATGACATTTTATCTATTGACTTTCATTTTAGCCAATTAGTGCAGTGTCTGCCACAAGCCACGGACGTGATCACTATGTTATCTATATGGCTGACATGAACTAGCTCTCCCCTGTTGTGAAAAGCAAATAAAAAAGCATGTGATAAGAGGCGGCCTTCAAGGGTTTAGAAATTATCATATGAGCCTTCCTAGGTTTAGCTTTCAACTAAGAATACCAAGAGAACAAAGCAAAATTGGTGATAAAAATAAATTGGAAAGTTGTTTAAAATTACATGCCCTATTTGAAACATGAAAGTTTTTTTTTTGGACTTGACTGTCCCTTTAATAAAAGTGCGCTAACCTGGCATGAAATGCATACCAGTGCACACTTTGCTAACAAATGCTTTTAAAACACACATCTTTGTAATGCAGAGAATAATTTCTGGTGCATGAATAAATAAATTGATTAATTCCCCTTCACATCACTTTGATCAGTAACTAAAGGGACATTACATTCAGTTATTCTTCATTCTAAAATGTTTTTAAAATATCCTATAGCATATTGTGTCCCTATGCTGAATAAATGTACTTCTTCTTGGTAGGTGTGGAGGTTTGTTATTCTACGCCAAATGGAGGTACACAGCTTTGCTGTTCATATTGTCCATAAGCGCTGAGTATCAATACTTGCAATTCACGTCCTTCCTGCTAGTTTCAAGGTAAATCAGAGAATGCAAAGAATGGAATTTCATGTGATTACTAAGAGGAGAAGCCTCTCTTTTGACTGTAGGGTCATTTGTCTCTTAAAAATAAGAGTGGCAAACATTAAGGGACAGATTACAAGTGGAGCGTTATTTAGTGCTTTCGTAGAGCTAGAACTAAACTTTTTGCACGTGTCTGGTTGCGCTCGTATTACGAGTTGAAAGTAAAAAGTTATTGAGCTTGCGCTAACCCGACGCATGCAGAAAAGCAGAACTTAGAATATTGCGCGTGCAATAACCTATTTCCCCATATAAGTCAATGATAAAAAAGTGGAAAAAAACACCCTAACCCCACGCTAACCCGAATGCATATTCTCATGTGCGCTAACCCGACATGAAAATATAAACATTTCCCGTTCCAATGTTCTTCACATAGCATGTGTTCTATTTATTTATAAATACATATTTCTACATATATCTGATGGTATTTTGGTACAATATATATCCATACCTGTATATAAACGATTATATATAGGTATAGATATATACAGATATATTTAGGAATATCTATTTATAAATTCTTACAACATATTTTGCTATGTGCAGAACATTGTAATTTGAAATATTTACAGTAAATACACATTATAACACTTTATTAAATATGAATATTGCATAAATATGAATTTCCCTGTTTTCATCTACTTAACTGCAAAGGGCTCTAAGGCACTTATATATATATATATATATATATATATATATATATATATATATATATATATATATATTGTTTTGTTTTGTTTTTTCTATATATGTATTTATACATATGTATTTATCTGTTTATATGTGTATATATGTCTGTTAATACATATATACGCATATAAATACATAATTACATCTGTATACATACATATATATATATATACTGTATATATATATATATATATATATATATATATATATATATTTATATTTATTGTATTTACTTTCAACTTGTAATATGAGTGCAATTTAACCTGCGCGCAAACGATAAAAAAAACACAATATTGCTTGAGCGCAAATATTTGTGCTCCACTCGTAATCTGGACCGAAATAAGCTTCTAACAAAAATTATATTTTTTAAAGGAGGGAGTGAAATATGCACAATTTTTCAAAGCAAAAGTGGGCAAAATAAATAGCGAATATATATTGCACTGCTGTTTTATTTTCTATAATTATGTATGCTATTGGAAAAAATGTTCAATCTCCCTTTAAAGAAGTTGAGTGATAAAAAAAAATTAAAATATTTAATTTTTTTAACAAATTATATATCAAACCTTATTTTACTGCATTATATATTCATATATCTTCATTGTATTGTTTTGTTTGTAAACCAAAAATGAAAATCAAGTAGCATGGATGCAATCTCACACTGCATCTGTTTGGTGCCAAAGTTGTCAACTCTTCAAATGGATAACTGCAGAAATGAATAATGTTTGATGACACTTTGTTAATAATATTGTTGACAAATGTAGTGCTAATGGATTTTGTCTAAATGATTTTTCCAGTAGGATTGACATTTATATATATATATATATATATAT